>NC_059670.1:19090909-19393939 GCF_905147105.1 Pieris brassicae | reverse complement strand
GCTCAGCAAGGCGAGACGGTACTTCACTCCGGGCCACCGCTTGCAACTCTATAAAGCGCAAATACGGCCCCACATGGAATACTGTTCTCACCTCTGGGCGGGGGCTCCCCAGTACCAGCTCCTTCCACTTGACCGTATCCAACGAAGAGCGGTTCGAATCGTCGATGACCAATCCCTCTCCGAGCGGCTCGATCCTTTGGCGTTGCGTAGAGATGTGGGGTCACTCTGCATCTTCTACCGCATTTACCATGGAGAGTGTTCAGAGGAGTTGTTCGGATTAATACCTGCAGCTGAGTTTCAGCATCGGACGTCGAGGCAAAATACAAAATTCCACCCGTATCACCTCGACGTCCGACGTTCCACGACTGAGCGTTTCTCAAGGCAATTTTTGCCGCGCACCACCGCTATGTGGAACCAGCTGCCCACTGAAGTATTTCCGAACCAATTCGACTTAGGGTCCTTCAAGAAAAGAGCGTACAAATTCTTAAAAGGCCGGCAACGCACTCGCGAGCCCTCTGGCATTGAGAGTGTCCATGGGCGGCGGTATCACTTAACATCAGGTGAGCCTCCTGCCCGTTTGCCCCCTATTTTATAAAAAAAAAAAAAAAAAAAAAAAAAACTGAAAATGATTAACCATTTCATATATAAGTGATCACAATTTACACAATTTTTTACTCAAGTATTGGTTTTAACAATTCAATTCATAAATCCAAGAACCTGCCAAAACGCTTCTTTAGCTAAGATGGCGTAGAGCTAACCTAGAACGTGTCATGCTGGCTCATTATTATTCGTAAATTACACAAATTATTCGAAACTAAATTCCGAAACCAATTATAATTATTATTTAAATCAATTATTAACAAACAATCGGTGATTCGACAAATCTGTCATCGTTTTATCACGTAACTGACGTATAAAAATCAATATTTATAATTATGAATTTTATCATAAATTGATTATCATATTGTACGTCTGTCTGTAGGTACTAAAGACAAAACATAATATTTACTTAAGGCTAAGAAATTAATTACACACAAGATTGGTATCTTGATAGGTTGGAACTCTTAAGTGGAACACCTAAGCGGCCCTTAGAGGCTTTATAACGATTTCTACATAGGAACTTGCGAGACAACGACTAACTGTGAATATTTGATAATATTCTTAATGAATGCCTCTCTTTGGCTCTCCCCTCTATCAAATTTAATTGATAAATGTCTCAAAAAAATCCCTTCAATGTCCTACCAGATTCGTAATCGTAATTCAAGTTCCTCACATCAACACCAACTATGCAAAATCTCTGTTACCTATCTATAGCTATCTTAGTTAAATATGTTTAATATTTTTTATTGATATTTCCTTTCGTAATTGTTTGTATATATATTTAGCTTATCTTTAGTTTAATTAAAAAATAAATGTATGTAATTTAATAATAGAAAATCGATATTATGCACGGCGTATTCAAACAAAAAGTCCTCTTTTTAATATCCTTAAGCAACGCAATATATGAATAGCACTCTTAAACCCCAAGACAACTTCTCTAGTAGTAATCATCTATTTGTACTCCATATAGTGATCCTAGTGTAGAATGAGCCCCTAATGTAAGGAACAAAAAGCGTTCGCACGACCCGCAGCGCTAATGATGTGTCGCAGACGCCAAAGAAATTTCTATGAAACGCTTTGACACCTCGCTCCTAGAATGAATATTCTACGTCTTTTGAAAAAAACTCTATACCAATATTAGCTTCATAATGGAAAGAGCGACATTAACCTATTGTTTTGATCTGTACCAATGCATTTTGTTTTATGCGTATATATATATATATATATATATTCTTTGGCGCTATTTGCGGCGACGGTGTTAGGCGTATTCGCTACTATGAAGAACTTTATAACATCCTTGACGACGCCAACTTCTTCCAATTCAGAAAATGTAAGAGGCTCAAGTGGTTAAGACACCGAATAAGGGACGATAAGGACCTTACTGAACTCACAACCTGGTAAGAGAAAACCCGGTAGACCGAAGCTGTTGCGAAGTAGATTGCGATGGCGAAATATTTATTTATTAACACTTCATTACATTACAATATAAAAAAAAATCAGAAGGAGGGCAACTGGCGGCCTTATCGCTTTCGAGCGATCTCTTCCAGGCAACCGCTATAAGCATTTGTATATAGGCAATATACTTAAGGTGTCTAAGGCCCGCAAAGGGCTGTTTAGCGATTGATATGATAATTATATAAAAAATACAAGTGCGTTAAACAGATGCAGATTATCATTACATATATAAAGGGATATGTTTGTTATGAACTCATACTTTATCGCATTAAACAATTCCCTAAATAATGGGTGTGACATAGTGACCTGTCAAGAGTTGAGCGTACGTCCAATTAGCGTGACCCCGGGCAATCAAACAGTTTGCGTTGTGCGTACACGCACGTCCCTTTATACTGTAGGGCCATTACCAGCGCGATATATTTATGAGCTCGACTCTGGCACTCAATATTTTTAATAATTAATACTTGTTTATATATATGTCACAAGGGGGTACGAGACTCACCTGAAGTTTAATGATATCCGCCTCCGATGGACACTTTCAATGCCAAAGGGCTCGAGGCTCGGGCTTTAAAGAATTGGTACGCCCTTTTCTTGAAGGACCCTAAGTCTGATTGGTTCGGAAATACTTCAGTGGGTAGCTGGTTTCATATAGTGGTGGTGCGCAAAAACTGCCTTAAAACGCTAAGTTGATTTTAATTGGAACGACTGACGTCGAGGAATTTCGCATTCTGCCTTGAAGTCCGATGATGAAACTCAGCTGCAGGTATTAATCCGAAACACTCCGCTGAACACTCTCCATGGTTAATGCCGTAGAAGATGCAGAGAGACACCACATCTCTACGCAACGCCAAGGGATCAGGACGCTCGGAAAGGAACTGGTCGTCGACGATTCCAGCCGTTTTACGTTGGGTACGGTCAAGTGGAAGGACGTCTCAATGATAACGAAATACCATACGTTATCAAACGCTTGTGTACTTTGAATAACTTAAACAATATGGTCATATTGTTATATAATTATTCAGCACCTCCTTTCTGTATTCTTTACAATTACTACATGTTCCGTTTCCGCCTAAAATCTCCTGCCTTTTGCTTTATCCTTTCTTGTTGTATAATGTATTATCTTCTTCATAATCAATAATAATATTAAGATGTAATATGTTTATGTACATATTTTAACTAGCTCATCCCTTTGTTAATTTTTTCTCACGTATAGTTTTCGAACCTTTTACTTGATACTAGCATAAAGTTAAAACTACTGCCATTATTAAAAAAAAGAACTTAAAATTCAGACAAACAAAGCGTGACTTGGAATCATTTATTGAACGCGTGTATGATTTAAGAACGCTCTATTCATTACAAAAACTTATTCTGCTGTGTCTTTGCAAGCTCGATATTGGGCTCTTAAAAGATTTATATCTTAACTATGAATATTGATTTCGAATTGGTATAATTAACAAAAACGCTTTATGATATACAAAATTCTTTGTCTGTTTTTCTGGAGCGTATATAAATAGTTTTGTTGGTATTCCGACATGGGAACAGGCGACATATAACTGGAGATGTGAAAAACTTGGATTTTCAAGATTAATACCACAAACAATTAGCGACTGTAATTATTTTATATGTATTTTATCAATATAATAACTCCGATCGAAGTATTACCTTTAATGATAACTTAATAGGGTGGTTAAGTATTATTAAATTTTCTAATTTCCGCGCTATTTTCTCAATTTTCTTCTCCTGACAATAACAAAAACAACAAAACAAGAATTCGCGAAATCAGTCCAGCCGTTTAAGCGTGATGCCGTGACCAAGGGGAATTAGGATTCATTTATATATATAGATTACCCGTTTCATGGCCACGTATTGCGTTGTGATTGTGCCTATTATGACTTAAATGAATTGACCCGTTTTACTCTTGAATTGAGTTTTTACGACTCTGAATTGTTGATTTTGAATTTATTTGTCAGGCGTAAGGCTATTGTTTAGTGTTTAGTATTATTTATGTCGAGATTTTTTTAATTGCCAATGCGAATTCCGTTTCGCATTTATATAATTGTTTTACGTAGCCTACCTTTTTAGTAGCTACATACCACAACCAACGATTTTGCTATGGAGACTTCGTTTTCCTGGAATAGAACCTAAGTATGTCAATTTTTTTTATTTTTTTTCTCTATTAAAACCTACTTTTTATTTATTTATTTAAAAAAAAATACTCGACTTTTAGCCGTCTTTGATTTTGATTAGCATATGTAAATATTTTTATTTATGTCGATATTTATTCATGTAACTAGACATTATAATCAAAATTTAAAAAATTATAACAATAAAATTTAAAAAGTTTGGCTCTGTGGCAGTGTATCTTTAACGCTGGCAGCATTACCTTGCTGTATTTGCATACTTATTCGTTGAGCGAGGAAAGCACCAGCTCTGGGGTCACTGGTACTATCTACCAGACCTAAACTCAAATCTTTAATTAATGCTTTGCACTTAAACCTCACGGTCCAAGAGTCTCTACTCCAAAGGAACAAAATCGAAGTTGTTAATTGTGCTTTAGATTAGATTAGATAAAGGAATACATGCAATGGTATTTCAGTGCTTTTGAAAGCCCTCTCAGAGCTTTTAAGAAACTTTTCTAAACTTGTATCTTTAACTAATAGTAACTCAAAAACCTATATGAATAACACTGAATTTTATCAGTTTCTCTCTCTCTTCAGTCGATAACTCATGAGCGTCGTGGTCAGCAAGGAAACATCTGGAGTGGAAAACCTGTTTCCATCGGTTTCTATCCAGTGCCTCTCTTGTTATAGGGTATAGTTTTGAGGCCGACGAGTCTTTCAGTTATATGTATGTAACTTAATTATTTTATATAATAATACATTAATTATTTTAATATGACCTACTAATTTGATCATACAGTGATTGTATCTCTTAAACATGTGTGTTAACTTAATATTAGGCTCATTATTGTCACCTGTTGCTCACAGGCAGTGAGCACGCGCACCACCGGATGTGACGTTATACCGCTGGGTCGTTGGGGTGACCTCCCTTTCAGTTGTATTAAACTTAAATCCTTAATTATTGTATACTCATAATCTTTGTTTCGTTTAAAAACAAAATATTTCGTACCCGGATATACGGATAGCTTTGTATCCTCTTACGATAATGAAAAAACTAGAAAAATAAATCAAATTATTCTGTAATTAAAACACTAAGTTTTAACTGGTTATCAGTAATTCAAATTACATTAAAAATCCGTAGAGTTACTGTAATGTATGGTTACTATCGGGCTTATACAACATGTGTTCCGCAAAACGACGTGCCCTGACTTCGCTCCTCAATCGGAAGCATATCCCTGATTTAATTTAAAAAACGGATATTGATTTCTATTCCGTTACTCGTTATAACGAACACGTAACGAATGTGGGGTGTCGTAATATTTTGCTTGGATATTATGCGATAGCTTTGTTTAAATTATATCGTGTGACACTTTTTTTTGTAATATATGTTGAACTATCTGTTATAAAGTATTTTTTGTGGAGAATTGCGTAACCTATACCGCGATTGTCTGGTAGTTGAGGGTTGTATGGGACCCGCACTGTGCATACCCACTAAAAGTTAAATAATCGAGATGTATCTTTTCACTTTTTATTTTTAATGTATCATCTTATTAGTTTAGTTTTTTTTTGTTCCTGTTTAGTTTTTGTCTTAATAACATGTATTTTTGCACTTCTTGCCTATCTTATGTAATTTAATAATTTTTTTTTCCTTTACTCACAGTGGTTGTCTGGGAGAGATCGCTCGAAAGCGATAAGGCCGCCAGTTGCCCTCCTTATGATTTAATTACGTTCATTTTTTTATATTGTAATGTAACGAAGTGTTAATAAATAAAACCTCACGGCGCCACCAGCAAGCCTCGAAGCAGGATATCAACGGCATCAGCGTAGCCTTATCCGCATTACGCCTCGAGTTCAACTGTTGAAGTCACAGCTGTTGGGAGCTGGTTATTGATGATGTGAGATAGATGTTTTTTTTTGAACTGGGCAAACTCACCTGATGCGTAGTGATACCGTTGCCCATGGACAGTCAACGCGAGAGAGCTCGCGAGTGCGATGCCAGCCTTTAAAAACTCACATCGGCCGTAATGATACTAAAAAAAAATCGCTCTTTGACGTACTCGTGAGATAGAAGGTTCTACAATGAAGATCTTGCATTTTCGTATGAAACAAATTTACTCCTCATCATTCGAAACCTTAAACTTAAAACTCGTCAGAGTGAGAGTGATTTTGATGACATTATACATACAAAATGACATAAAAGAACGTGACATTTGAATGATGAAACGAAACGTTTGTCTTTCGCGTTTTTGTTATCATTAAATATATTTTGTTATGTTATTCTATAAAATTTAAGTATTTGTTTTGTAAATCAATTTGATTTATGCATATAGGTAATGGACTTCACTTATAAATATCAATATTAAAAAAAATTAGCCCTAAAATTACGTTATATTCTTTTGGTGCCTCTCCATTACCGGTTGGCCGTCAGTCTCGTGAAGCGTGTCTTGTCTTGTACCAAATGCAACTACTCGTCTGCGATGGCGGTACCCGTCCAGACCAAGATTTTTTTCGTCCGACCAATACGCCGTTAAACCTTTGACTTAAAACATTTATTGCAAGCTTTCAATAAACTCTTTTCTATACAAAATAAAATACAAATTGATCAAATGTATTGCCCATTACAAACCTTCATCAATGTCACTTAGGAACTCTAAAGCGGGAATCCTACTGACATAGCTAAAATATACAATCCTTGCTCAATTTAAACTGTGATTGGTTTTATTAGGTGATTGCTGTCTGAGTTAGTATTTATCTTTTTGCAGTGTGTGACACTTTTCAATAGTATTACTCAAAATTACACAATCTGCCCAAATACAGTACGATTAATATCGTTAATGGTCCTTCGGTTTTAGTACAATTTTACTGATTAAACTGTAATATAATAATTTTTAAAGTTACATAACCACATGAAGACATATTAAAATTTCTATATTTTGTTTTACTTTAACAAATAAAAATATCAATAAAGATCTTCTCGTTTATCTTTTGGGAAGCAAACGAGCCTACCGCCCAAAAAGAGCAGTCACCGCAGCCCATGGATATCGATTATTAGTGCGTTGACGGCTTTTATTAATTTAATTTTTTTTCTTGACTTTAATGGCCCTAAATCTTACTTACACTTGTAGGTCGTATCTATCAGGGAATACGCCCACCGGGAGTAGAGTCCACAGTGCGTTAGTTCGCAAAAGAAATTGTCAAATCTTCATATTTATATAATTAGTTGTTACGATGTGTCCGTTGTGTTTCGATGTATAAAATCAGATCCAATTGCCCTATTAAATTACTTATTATATTTGTATATAAAACATATAAACGCTTGTTACATATATTAAAAGTTCTATTAACAACGTTATATTAATTAATGACAACATACTTATATCGAACACTAGTATGCAAATATTAAAGGCCCTTCAACCTGAATAGTACAGGTACCAGTGGTCGCCCTTGTTCTACCAAAATAGCATAGTACAGGTGTTGAATATTAAAACAAAATAGCCAAGGTTACTGACACACTGGGAAGTACACTTGAGTCTTAACCTACATTTCAAGACGGCTTTAAGAATTGAAAATCTAAGAATTAACCAAATCTATTATCTATCTATATCACTTTAGATTATAATTATTTTAATTCAACCACCCTTACACCCACTCGTGCCAAAGTTATATTTTTTAAGTTTAGTTAAATATAGTCATCTTTATAAATCTGAAAATTTTCTATCCCCGATGGATGGCTGGTCACCTTTTACCACCGCATTTCTATAGTCCTATTAGTGACCTCTCACCTCCTCACACCTCTCATCTCTCAACTCTCATGTGACAGTTTTTGTTACCTGTATTATGTATGTGATAAACTGTATGTGTGATGAAATAAACTTAATATTGACGACTGAGATTTTTCAAATGCATGCCTTGCGACTAAGAATTGCTGCATCAGACACAGGACAAGATACGCCTCACGAATCTCACTGCCAACCTCCAGTAATGGAGAGGAACCAGAAAAAGATTACATGCCTTGCAATCGATACTATTATTAATTTGTCGTAACCCAGGACCTCCATTGTGATACCAAACGTTTCAGCATTTAAGTGTTAACGAGTGCAGTAACAAATACACTAAATGATTGCACATACCCTCAAAAAAAAGTTATTGTTGTTAAGGTTAGTTTAAATGACACAACAACAAGGACGAGGCACACAGTTCCTGTCAAATCAAAACTACCCTCATATTCACGAAACAATAATCTTCTACCTTCATTATAAGTTTTTAATTAGTATTTTTTAGTAGTTATTAAGTACATATATTGTTGTCTTTGCCTCTCTGTCTTAGTCTGTTTTTATTATAAGAGCCGTTAGAATTACAAACTAAATCTTAATACTGAAATATAGAGATATCTGTAGTTGTGAGAAAAGTCGTATCCGGAAGTAAATAAACAATGCACAGTATAGAACTGTATGTTAGCGGGTGCCACCCTTCGTCTACCTGTCTGGTATGTTTCCGCGATGTTAAAGCAAAACAACTTATTTTTAAATTATCAAGTCAGTGATTACAGTTACATTATTTTCGGAATAACAAAAGATAATATTAAGAAAATTCTACGACTCGTAGAAGATCTTACAAGTTGGTCTATTGATCGCGCCAGCTTCATCCCTGAGGTTGTATTTTTGAACCTCGCGTGTGCAATAATAGTCTTTTCATTCTATATGCGCATTTAATACTCGCTGGAACGGTTAAACATCGTGAGGAAACCGACGCTGAATAAATCGACATACTTAAAGTTTTTCTTTAATATAGAACATGGGCAAACTGGCAGGAGGCTCGGCTCACTTGATGTTAAGTGATACCATACACTCTTAATGTCAGAGGGCTCGCGAGTGCGTTGCCGGCCTTTTAAGAGTTGCTACGCTCTTTTCTTGAAGGACCCTGAGTCGAATTGGTTCGGAAATACTGGTTCCACATAGCGGTTGTGCGCGGCAAAAATTACCTTGAAAAACGCTCAGTCGTGGAACTCGATGAAACTCAGCTGCTCTGTACACTCAACAACTCCTTGAACACTCTCCATGGTAAATGCGGTAGAAGATACAGAGTGACCCCACATCTCTACGCAACGCTAAAGGATCAAGCCGCTCGGAGAGGGATTGGTCATCGACGATTCGCACCGCTCTTCGTTGAATACGGGCATGTGGAAGGGGCTGGTCCTGGGGAGCTCACGCCCAGAGGTGAGAACAATATTCCATGTGGAGCCGAATTTACGCTTTATAGAGTTGCAAGCGGTGGCCCGGAGTGAAGTACCGTCACACACCAAGCTTTTTGGAGGCTAATTTAGCCTTTCCCTCCAAATGACCGCGAGTGTGTTAATGAAATGTTTTAAATTTGTGTTTACACTTTACTATGGCCTTTTGTTTCTTGAATGAAAATAAAAAAAAACATAAGTAACCAGAAAATCTATTTTGTTCTTATTAAACTATGATATAGTTTCTCTTCTTTATTTTATAATCACGTAAAATGTGTCTTATTTAAAACGTTGTAAAAGCTAATGTTTTTCAGATTAATAGAATCTCCAACAAATCTCCAACGAGGATAAATCAGATTATTCGCTGAACATAATTTGATGCATGCATTTAATTACTTTAGTAGCGGATAATCCGGGAGTGCACTAGATATTGAGTAAAAGCCCCATGTTTAACAGGGCCGTGAGTTTATTGTTCAGTTGAGAGTGAAGGATTTTAATTTTTTAGTGCTGGGGTTGAACGACGATATTGTATACATGTTTTCGTATACAATAATGTTTCGTATACATTTTTATACAGATGTATAGTTTGAACATTTTAAAACTTAATTCGCTTTATAACCTAATCGAGATACAAATATCCTAAATACATTGGTATTGATTCTAGCACGCATTACGTTACTCGATACGATGAGAAAATTGTCGGAAAATTTGGCGCCGCAAATATATAATTTTTTTTTAGAAAAAATCGATGTCAATTCGATCGCTAATTAAGATCGAAAAATGTTATTATTAAATGCATAATTGCAGAAATGGATATTTCAAAAACCACTGAACCCATTTTGATAAAATATGGAATATGCTGTAAGGTATTTGCATGATTAAATCGGTTTATTTTTATGTTTTAGTTTCTGAGAAATTTTGAAACATACATTACTTTAGAATACGAGCCTGGAAGCCTGAATCTCATCTAAATATCAACCCATTTCAATAACGTCACATAGGCCAAATTTATAATGTTTGATGGTCCAGATGAAATCTCAGTAGTGGAAGACAGCAGTAATATTCTTGTATTATTCCTTACCTCACAAATCCTAAAAGAAATTGGGTATACAAATACATTAAGCTGCGGATAGGCTCTACCCGGAAGAACGCTACTAAAGGCGAAATTCTCGCTTAAAATAAGACGGGAACCGCAACGAAAATTGGCTGAACCGTCACCCGCGAGTAACTAAAAAGTATACAAGAATGAAATAGGTCGCAATCGTGGGATTACTAAAAGTTAAAATGTAGCTGACCCGAGATTTTTCCACTAAACACTTTGTCGACTTTGGGTTAACGTAAATGTTAGTGTAATTTTTTTAATTAGATGCTGAAATAAAAAGGTGGCACTCTCGCGAGCCCTCTGACATAATTACTGTGTCTGATGTTGCTTAACATCAGACGAGCCTTGCCCCATGTTCTATAAAACAAAGGAAGCAATTGCATTGTATTAGGATACGTTCTAGTGTTTATATATGCGATTATCTGCCTGCCAATTATAAAAAAAATCTGTACCTTTTTAGGTCTGGACCTCAGATTTCTGTATCTGTTTCATGATCATTTGTTAATCTAATAGGCAAGTTGGTAATCAGCCTTCAAGCACAGAAGGCTCTATTTTGGGTCTAAGGCTTCCACACAATGTTTTCTTTACCGTTCGAACGAATGCTAAATGCGCAAGAATGAAAGTATGTTTGTGTACGGCCCGGGCTCGAGCCTACGACCTTAGGGATGAGAGTCACACCATAAAGCTACTAGGCCGTCCCTACTTGAATTATCTATCTATCTAGGTGTACATATACTTGCTTCTACGCTGAACACTGTGAGGACACATCACGGCATTCTATTAAAATATATTAGGAAACAGAAATCTAAACGTCCCAACTGCTTTTAAATTAAATAATATTTATGTAAATGATTTATAAAATTGAATTTAAGTGGATAAGAAGCAATATTTAAGTATTTCGATTTCTCACTTGTTAAAACATAATGTCGCTCCGCTTCGCACCTGAGCCCGTAATGGGTTTTGTTAAGTATTAATTTGTTGAAGCAATGTGTAAAATGTGGCATATCTAAAAATTTGACATCTTGTATAATACATATATGTATTGATGTTAAAATACAACATATATAAATACTTTGTTAGTTGAGAAATCTTGTATAGTATAATTGTTAAGAATTAATTTGTTGAAGCAATGTGTAAAATGTGGCATATCTAAAAATTGCTTTAATAATTATAATTGCTTATAATTGCCTTGTACTGTTATTAAATGTACATATAATCATTTTGCTGTCTTTCCTGACAAAACTAATTGAGGCATACAATGTGTTAATACTCTCTTCAGACGGTAGCTCATGTGGAAACACCTGGAGTGGTCAATCTGTTTCCACCTGTCGAACGCCTCTCTTATAACTGTGTGTAGTTTTGAGGACGATAAGTTTTTCACTTGATCGGTCCATTTGGTTGGTGAATGGCCACGTGATCTTTTCCCTTCTCTATCACCAACCACCAACAGTTTCTTCAAGTTCTCATCGCCTCTGCGTATTGTATAGCCGAAATATGATAATACAACAGAACATATTTAATACTTTTTTTTACTAAGAAAAACTGTTACAATAACATTGGGAATTGAAATATGATATTGTGGACTGTATGTAAATAAGCTAAATATAAGATTTTGCCTTTTACGATGACTCCAGTAATAAAATCTCCAGTCACCCGAATTTCTTTCTCTCGTAGTTCAAGATCGAACGCAATGATGCAGTTTTTATTACAATAATGGAATTATTATTTTGTAAAATCCTTGACGTGTCGTCTTTAGCTGAGATCCTTCTGAATTAAACGCCGACAAACCATGTGATAGAATATATGTAATACTTTATATTTATAACGCTTAGAAATTTACTTCAAAGCAAACTGTAATAGAGAATCTATATTCACTATTACATCTTACAGAGGACGTCATGTATTGGACAGGTCAATCTTCAACTCAATCTTGCTTCCTACGACATAGACAATATCATATTGTATCTAGTAAACTTTGATGATGTTAAAACTAGGGCCATTTTGTTTGTTGTATGATAATTTTATTGTTATTTCGCATTATGTGGTGAGTTAGAAATACTGTAGTAAGACTTAAAAAGTTTCATAAAATTGTGCATAACAGTATAAAAATATAATTAAAGAATGTAAAACTTTTTAATACATGCCAGCATTGGCTTAAAACTTCAAAGATTACGTAGGCCACAACATCACAACAGCCAACACATCGACAACTCATTGTCTCAAAGACAACCACCATACTTCATTTACTACGTTCTTACAAAGAGCAGTCAATTTAACATCACGACAGATAAAGGTACGTAAAGGACAGGTCAATCATAGTTTCTACGTCAGAGACACATTGAATCTGTGGTTACTTTGGTATCGATGTTCAAACATGGAATCGAATGGTTTTGATTGGAATTTCTTGTCGCAAAAAGTTTCTTTGATTTGAAATCGAATGTGGTGTTTGAATTGGGTTAGTGGCGATTGTGCAATTTGATTAAATTATATAGGTAGTTTTAATTAAATTGAGATTTAAATTGTTTTTTAAAATGGCCAATGCAGTCTTATGAGTATCTTATGAGTAGAGTTTATGTAACGAATGTAGGCCAAGCATTGTATACTATACGTAATTTAAAATCAACACATATTCAATAAAAACAGATTTATAAGATTTTAGCTTTATATATATAAATCTGCGTGCGTGTTTTTAATTAAACTACTCATAAATCGGTCCGATTGTGATAAATTTTATTATTGTTTCAATGGATTCTAGAATTGCTTTTGTTTGATTTTTGTTAAATTTTTGTATTTAACTCACGTGTATAGGAATAAGTACAGCCCAAATTCAAATCCTATTTGTTCTATTCGTAGTCGAACGAGACAAGCTCTAGTAATAACGAATTGATGACTTCGCCCTATATAAGAAACGAAATACCTATTTATAAAAAATTAGGTTTGTTCATAAAATTCCCAAACATCTCTTTAATACCAGCCGTATAATGTGGTCTAGATTCCAACAAAAGATTTTATTACTCCGTGCATTGTTTCATATTTCATTTTTTCAGGTTGTTTTTTTTTTGTTTCAGGTTGGTTGAAACCTAGCTGAAACGGTTTTAATGAAAATCAGGAACATGTGGGTTTGTTCAATTCTATATTTTAAGTTAATTCAATCTTGACGTTTAGTTATAAGAGATTTTATTTAGTTTTAGTATCTCAAGTTAATACATATGTATAATATAAATAATAATTATGATTATAGCATTTTATTTCGAATACTTTTACACTTACACACATTTATATATCTATCTCATTTTTATAATGTATATGTGTGCCTTGTTTTGGCAAAAGCCTCTTCCAAATCCCTACTGTGTCAATCTGTGCCATTTACCACTTGCTGTTTCCTTATTTTGGTCTATCCACCTTCTATGCCGTCTTCCTCTTTTTCGTTTATTGTACCATAGGCGCCAGCTTAGTACTTTCTAGCTCTACTTCAGTTCCTCTTGCCCTGTAACCCGCCCATTTGTTAGTTGTTTGTATAACTCTCTTAGTTGTTTTTATAAAAGATGTATTCTTTATATTATCTATTATTTTCTTTTCCATTATACATTTTACCATCGATCTTTGAAACACGTGTAGCTTTGTATGCTGCGCTTTAGCGGGGGCCCAACTCCATATTAAACACTTTAAATATAATTTACAATTTTATACCATAAGATTTTTTTATTGCGATATTAAATGTTATTGATCAAGTAAATCTAAGCTGGCGTAGTAACTGCAGTAATGAACCGAGGGCCTTATCAAATAAACAGTGTAGCGGTATATTCGCTAATCCGAAAACTAAGAAGTTATTTATACCCGTTTAGATCAAAGGGTTGATGACATGTTGGGTGACGTCAGGGCACGGCTGAGTGGCTTGCCTAATTACTGTGTCAAATATTCAAAAGGATATTTTCGACCCGCCTGAGATACACCAATTTGCTACTTGCTGAATATTTTGCGCGTTTGGTTTGAGATTAATGCGGCATTTGTAAGGTGGAAGTCAAACTGCGTAAGCAGTTTTGCAGGGTATGGATATAAATGAAAGTGTAACTTTTTATGAATAATAATACATACATACACGTTCAAAGTTATTGGGTGCTTCTCAAACCTTAGACTAAGAGTTGACGTCCTACGTTAGTCTTGAATGTGCAGCAAGAGATTTTGCAACAATCACGACATAATTATGTTTAAAACTGAGCGTTTCTAAAGGCAGTTTTTGTCGCGCACCACCATGTGGAAACAGCTGCCCACTGAAGTATTTCCGAACTAATTCTTAAGAGACCGGTAACTCACTTGCGAGACTTTGACGTGTGTCAATACGCGGCGGTATCACTTAAGGCCAGGAGGTTCATGGGCAGGAGCCCATGCTCATAAAAAAGATATCAGTTTGGTCAGGGGTAACTTAGCCTCAAACGTATCTTAAAACCTAGGACGTCCGGCACAGAAAGCTGTTCACGTATTGCCCATAAAGATAAAACAACAACTTCGTAATAAATGTACAAAGATTACACAATTAATTGAATCAAAACAAAGTATCACAAAACGGCAATGGGTATCTTAACTAAAAGTTATATAATGTGTTAGCTTCTAATATTAATTTAATTAAATACTAAACATTTTTATGAAACATATTCTTAAGAATCTTGCTACAAGTGCGCATGTGCAATAGTTACTCATTTGACTCGTTCGGTTGTTTACGAGTTGTTACGAATTGACTCGACCATTTTCCCGAAGTGGGATGGTCGAGTCGGAGGAGGGAGTTGTGATTATAAAAGAGGTTGTGACACATGCGCACGGGCCTTTTCTTTGTACAAGTTTGAAGTTATACAGTTCACGTAAAATCAGTGAAGTAAATTATAGTGAATCAAGTCATCATTGAAGTGTTTAATTTCCTACCCTAAGAACTAAATCAACTACCGCTAACAAATGTATATAAAGATTATTTACATGACACGTTTCCAGTGCTGTCTCAGAAATCGTGGCCAGCGAGATTTTATTAAAGACGCAAAAAAGTATATCTAAATTATATATAAAGACCAATTATACATCAATGTTGGGAAATTAAACACACCAGTCATCACTTGATTCACTATAACTTCACTGGTTTTATATGAACTGTATCACTGTTGAAGGAAGAATGCCCGGATTCTTTTTTTAATGGAATCTCGCTTAAGTCCTTAAGGGTCTTTACAGTTTACAGCTAGGCCGGAATCCAAAGCTTATTCCCGCAACTTGCGCAAGGGCACCGCTTGCGAGACTTGGACCTCGGTTTGTGCCGTCGCATGGTAGTCAATCGCCTGAAGGGCGGACGGAAGGTCACTGGAGTAGGCGAAGTACGAAGTAAAGGCTTTCGGTGAAGTCGGTTTTTTAGCCTAGTCTGATATTGCTTTGCAGTTCGGGCGGCTTCTAATTTGCTACAGTGATTTGATCATCCGGATCCGTTAAGACGTGTCGGGAAGGGGTAATAATTGACGGTCGGGACGGACGGGTAGGGATGATGTTTAGCCTTGTCGAAGTGGCGTGTGGATGCCAACTTCATCCATTGGACTGTGGTAGGGATGTAAGATGCCCGTGCGCAGGTGCCACAGCTTGTTCTATATTATATTACTTTCGATATATCTGACTGGAACATCCTATTGCAGGCGGATGTCCAACGGAAACAAGAGTCAAATGGGACAAATCCGTGCTTATGTCAAGATTCTTAAGATTTGAATTTAATTAAATAAATATTAAAGGCTAACTCAATGGCCAAACGCTTCGACTGTTTCATTATAATTAAAATATATAGATATATATATAGTAGATACACTGTCGAACTGAAATATTAGCAAGGTATGACAATGTTAATTTGCCGCCATAAACACATGCGATTCAACCTGAAGGATGACGTAACATATTCAATTTTCCCTATGAGTCACGTAGTAAGGGCTGGCAGTTTTGAGATAATACACTTTCTGTTACATCTACCCTCATATAGCATCGAGAAATGTTAATATGAATTTTAGTGCTTTTTAAATATTTTAAACATTAAATAAAGTGGTTTATCCTTTGATGTATGGCATTTAAACATACATGGCAATCCAAAAATATTTAAGCCTTTATTCCTTGATATACTATTTACAAAATATACACATAGATACATTATATACTATAAATTATAGTATTAGCTATATTATATCTTTAACGATTTGTTGCATTTATATACAATTGTACATATACAATGAATTTCAATAAATTGATGATGAGTAATACAGCCGCCCATGGACACTCACATTGCCCTTCTGGCAACTCGCGTTAACGGCCTTTTAAGACAATTCTTAACGTTCCAATGTACGTTTCGTTTTTGAATGCAATTTTTGCCGCGCACCACCGCTACGTGGAACCAGCTGCCCACTGAAGTATTTCCGAACCAATTCGACTTAGGGTCCTTCAAGAAAAGAGCGTACCAATTCGGCACTCGCGAGCCCTCTGGCATTGAGAGGGTCCATGGGTGGCGGTATCACTTAACATCATCAGCCTCCTGACCATTTGCCTCCTGTTCCATTAAAAAAAGCTGAGTCAATTGAATTGGTTTGGAAATACTTCGGGGGGGTAGCTGGTTCCAAGTAGTGGTTGTGCGCGGCGAAACTGCCTTCAAAACTGCGTTCAGTTGTGGATCGACGGACGTCCGACGTCTAATGAAACTCAGCTGCAGGTATTAATCTAAACACTCTCCATGGTATATACGGTAGGTAGATACTAAGTGAAATGTGCAAAAAGTGCAAAACATACAAGTAACAATTACGAAACTAACATCTAAAATAAAGTTTATAATGTAAAAAAATGTATCAGAGCCAGCCCTAACGATGTTGTGGCGCCGTCGCGTGATAATTAAAGGCTGTATTGATAACCAACGGTTTTCATTTGAATGCTAAATGAACGAGGTATCGACTGTTTTGTCTTAATCATTTCATTTTTCGAATGCATATGCATGGTATAATTAACTAAAAATGCTATATTTACAACATTCTTTGTTTGTTTTTCTGGCGCGTATAGAAATAGTTTTGTTGGTATTACGACGTATAACTAAGGCCATGTGAAAAATATGGTTTTCCAAGATTAATGCCACAAACAATTAGCGACTTTCATTATTTTATATGTATTTTATCAATATAATAACTCCGATCGAAGCATTTGTTTTAAACGATATTCATTTTTCTTAAATCTTCTTTGACGATATTTGCAACACGCATTCCGTCAATGTTATGTCAAACGTGAAAAAAGTTTGAATTGGAAAAACGCTAAACGCTAATCTATAAAAAAAATGCTCATGATTACTTAATATGGTGGTTAAGTTTTTTTTTAAATATTTCATAAGAATCTGACAATAACAAACACAACAAAAAAATAATTAGCGAAATCGGTCCAGCCGTTCACGTGTTATGCCGTGACCAAGGGGAATGGGGATTCATCTCAATGGGTATAAAATTCTCGTGTCACAATGTTTGTTACCATACTCCTCCGAAACGACTCGACCGATGCTTATGATTTTTTATGCATATTCAGTAAGTCTGAGAATCGGCTTTAATGATACAGCATACAAAAATACATACAACCCTTAACTGCCACCCTTCTACGATCAACCCCTATTTTTTATTATAGTAGATATTATAGACAAAAAAATTACCTGAAAATAATATAGATGGCAAAACCACGTCTGCCGGGTCAGCTAGTTTTTATATATAGAGATATTTTAAATCACGTGATTGGAGTTTATTATTATGGTACAAGGAAATGAGCTTTTCTCCTAAATTACTATCATCTCAACAGGCTGTTTACTCATAGTTATGGTACAAGACCATAATATTTTTGATTTTATTTCTGCACCACTGACTAAGCAAATAAGAATTTCGTGTGCCGGTCGCCAGGTGTGATCAGCCATCTGCCTACTTGTTTGCCTGCACGTGTTCACGTCAAGTATAAATCTATTGCCCAAGGTGGATTTAACATTCATGTTATTATAAATAATCTTCACGTGTGTAAAGACAATGCAGAAATATTAAATAGTGTCCTGACGTTCAGCACATATGGCGTTATAGAACAAATTTTTACGATTACATTCCTTATTGTTAAAGTTCCACTCGAAACTTGAGGGTACATTTTAATTACTATAAATTATTGGCTGGTAAATATAAGTCGGAAATCTGGTTTCAATCCTGCGAACACATATCCTTTTAAAAATTAAATCCAAGGCAAATGTTTCTAACGAAACGAAGAAAACTATGAAATTTCACATTTTTGTCATACGGATGTTAGAAAGAACCGCAAACAGTAAACTAACTGCTATATTATTAACCGCTGTAGTCCCTTAAGAGCGTTTGAGTGTGAACTCCTAAATATTTTCCTATCTCGGTGCACCTCAAGTGAAGAACCAATTATGCTGCCTAATGAGGGCTGTATTAACATAATACCCTCTGATATGCAGATTTCGTCACGACTTTGTCTTTTTAAAACCGTAAAGTTGCCTTTGGCAGGGGCTTGATAATAAAATTTATATGACGTGAATCTAAACTTTAATATATCTTAACTTCAATGAAAGAGGTAACAGTTTTAAACTATGTATATGTTATTGATATGCGAGAATGTTTGTTTTATATAAGGCTCACCTGTTCTTATGTAATACCGACGCCCATGGACACTAAGATGGCTCGCAAGTACCTAACCTATTTGACGTTTATTATTTTAATAAGCTTTCAAGCGTGTGCTAGATTTATTTTCTTTGTACGTTTGTTTACAAATTCCAAGTTCATTAAATTCTTGATTTATATCAGGTAAATTCCAACAGGGAACAGTTCTAGTTCCATTAATGACTTGCAAGTAGAAGTGACTAAAGATGTAATATGACAGCTAACAGATAAAATATTATGTATTGTTTTTTTTTTGTATAATTTCAATATGTGCCGGTCTATTAGGAAGATAGCTAATAGTATATTTTCTATTACATTGTGACCGAAAATTTTGTGTTATGTTGTTTTTACTGAAAATGGTGATAATCTTTAAATATTGTAGCGCTGCAACCTTTTAGGTCTGGATCTCAGATTTGTATATGTTTTGTGTTCATTTGTTTTTTTCTAAAATTCAAGTACATAGCCTTTCAATGCCTGACACACGCCATCGATATTTCGGACGTAAGACATTTAGTTAGGCGAGTGTTAAATGTGCTGCATTTAATAAGGTGAATATCTATTTCTCAGCCGAGGTTCCTACGACCTCAGGAATGAAAGAGGCATACTAAAGCCACTAGGCCAACACAGCTGCTCGTGTTTTATTACATACGAGTTTATTCCCGATTAACTTAACATAAATAGAAAAATATCTCTATTAATAGGTTATGTAGTGTTTTCATAATACAAATCAAATTCAGTAGAGCGAAAGCGTGAAGCATACAAAGAAAATTACTTGTAATGTGGACTCAGATGTATTAAAGATATCTATTCACGAAGAGCGTGGAATGTTCCTAGTTCCACCATTTAGCTAATAATTACTGTGGTCCCCCTTTTCCTCCATCAAAGGTTAAATTATCCCCGACCCCATACGTAACATGAAATAGACCGTATAATCTGCTAAGCTGGTAAATCGATAGGTTTTAGGCACCCTGCTTCCAGTCTGCCGAACAGGTTACAAATTAGACGGTCAATGACCCTGGCATAGATTGCTTATCACTTCTCATTTGGGAAATAATAGGAACTAAAGGTCTATCGACTTTGACACCAAAGAATTATGGAACACTGAGTTTGAAGTATGATCCGCAAGAGATATACTGTCTGTATAAACTTATAAGTATAAAGCAGTACTGGCCCAGTGGCTTTAGCGTGCGACTCATCCCTGAGGTCTTAATTTCGACCCCGGCTGTGCACCAATAGTCTATGTACGCATTTAACATTTGCTCCAACGGACGGGTTCTAGATAAGAAAATACAAATAATAAATTAGAATATGCAATGTTAAATGTGACATATTATATTAAGTTTAGCAACATTATCAGTAATAATACAAAATAGATACCACGGTCTTACAATAAATTTGACACATGATAAATAGAAAAAAATACTTAGCTACCAACAGAGTGCATTTCTTTTGAAATTATACAAAAGAACCATTTAACTCGTATAACAATTCATAGATACCAGGTTTAGACACCTATTTGTTAATCGTATTGTTAGACACTTTCAGTCGCCACGTGCGCTAAGTGTCTGATAATATGATAACAGTTTGAATATAAACGACGGTAAACAAACGATAAAACGACTATTCAAATGATAGCGCCTTGATAGCGTTGTAGGTGTAGACCTAATTTCATCACCTAACGTGTTGAAACGTAACGATTTCATCGATAATGTGTACGTCCTGCGCAGGCGCCGCAGACGCCGTAAATCACGTTATGCGGCGTGAGTGAAACCTCGCTACGCATTAGGAATGTTAGTAAAAGTGTCGACTGACCATGAGTCGTGCTGCATGTGGGACGATCCTTGACGAAAACAAACAAATTAGGTGCTATAATGTCTCAACACTTGTTGTGTTTTTATTTCTCTTAATTATTAACTTATTACATATATTATTCTTATTCAAGAAATGATTATTTGCATGAGACACTTTAGTTGATATAAATTTGATAACTTATGATACGATATAAATAATTTAAGAAATGACCAATTCATATGACTAATAATGTAAAATTCCTTTAAAGACATATTTTCGTGCAATTGTGTGTGGCAGAATAATGCGAACTTAGGACTGTACCACCTTACACATTGTTGTACCATATTCTTGCAATAAATTATTATTATTATTATAGAATGTGGTACATTAACTTTATCGTTCCTTATTAATTCCCAAGTCTTAATCTTAAATTTTCCAAATTCCGTCTGCAAAAACCAACCTAGGAGTTCAGGCACCTCTCATTCGAATTCTTCGCGAAGTGTGTGTATAGAATAAACACTACTTATCCAGAGCTTGACATATTCGGCTGTGGGCTGATCAAATAAAAAAAGCATTGTTAAGTGCCTATCTAACACATAATCAGCTGTTTTACTAGTATCTAAAATTGATAGTATTTTTATTTTTTGTAACATATACTGTAGATATATCATTATGTATGATGTGGTAAACTTTAATCAAAAAAACTTATACTTACGTATAATAAAAAACTACCAGTAAGATTTTAATAATTGTTTTACCATTAAAATGCCATTATCCCGAAGTATGGCTGTATTTCATTTCCCAATAATATGAAATGTATTCGACGTCGGTAATGATTGCTTATTGATGACTTATTGAATAGTTATTACATATGTGTACTTTAGATTTTCCTTTGGCCTATTTAAGTACTAAGGAAAATTGGCTTTAGCAGCGCAGCTAAACTTTCATTTTGTTTCTTATTATTTATTTATTGTATAAATGATCTGAATAGAAAGAAAGCTGGTGTGGTGGAAACACAAACTGTACACAGTTTTACTGTCCACCAGGACGTCGAACATATTCAAACCATTAACATATATATACTTTTAAAAATATTAAATAAATATTAATTATTAGTTATAGACATCTTTACTTATGAATTAGAATATCAGTCTTCTTTTAACTAAAATGCTCTTTTGTCTTTCCCGTCAAAATGTGGTTAGGCTCTGTGGTAAAGGCCAGTACTTTATTAATTTTGAATGGAGGAGGTTATTTTTTTTACAAGATGCCTCTAAATATATTTATATGTTCTATAACACATTCTAGTATTAAACATTTATTTGTGTTGATTCGAGAAACTGCCATTAGTATATATATATATACAATTGGTTGACCCGGCAAACGTTGTTTTACGATGTACAGTATTTTTCGTCATGACAAAATAAAAAAAAATCAAGTTTGAAATTAACAAACAAAAATATGGTTGGATAACCCTTAACATTTAGGGGAATAAAAAATCTCGATTCTCAGACCTAACCGATATGCACACAAAACTTCACGGAAATCAGTCGAGCCATTTCGGAGGAGTTTAGAGAATTATAAACACAGTGACACGAGAATTTAATATATTAGATTATGTATACCATTAGCAACAAATCTAACTGTTAAATCATAGTTTATGTTATAAAAAACATAGTACCTTATTATAATATGCATAAACCTTCGAAGATCTCCACGAAAATTTAATATAAATGAAGGTATTACCATATTCTATGTTCTACCACCCACAACTATTTGTATTATTCGTTTATAGCATTTTTATTAACCATTGACCGGCTATAATTTATGGCTAATTAAACAGTAATTGGTTTTAAAAGAATGCAGGAATTTATGCAATTCTGTGTTTGTGTAAGACATGTTTTTATATACACAAGTTCAACACATAAACACATGTTTAACAATTATTTAAAGTTTTTTTAGAAAATTAACGAATTCATAAATAATTTTAATAGTAATATTTCGGTGTTCAGCCATGAACGCTACCGCCTTCTCAATTAATTATAATGGCTAAAATCCAGGGTAAACTATTGGTAGTAAGAAAATATCATGGCTTCGTAAAGTTGCACGGCGATTGCAGAATAGTTGTAACATCTGGCACAAGACAAAACGCTCCTCACGAGACAATCCTCCTGGAATGGAAAGGCGCCAAAGAATTAATAATATTAGGATGACGCAGGGTTTTTGGTTACTATTCTGTTTGTTTTTTGCTTACCACTGTTATTCACCATTAATTAAATTAAATTATAGTTACGTTACTTTAATTAAAATATGCTACAGTAGTTGCTTATAAGGTGTGTCGTTACATATACAATTTAAACTGAAATTTAGATATATCTACAAGGGGTATGTTTCAGTTGATAATAGCTATTATACCATAATAAAATAATCAATAAAAACAAATGATTTTGAATAATAATTGAGAAAACAAAGAAGTAATGGACTAAAATTAGAGAATAACCACTAAATAAATTCAAAGCTCTCGTTAAACGTAAAGTAATCCATAAAGCTTTTTATAAATTTCACGAATACTTCAATTATCGTAATCCTTGGGATTGATTTGCTCCAGTTCAAACAATTTGTATGACTCAAAATTTAGCGATAAAAAAGAGTGGCGGAAAGTTTCTTGCCAGTTCTTGACCGCTCTAAGGACTTGACTTGCGAACTGGTAAATATAAATTTAGAAATAATTATATTATATTATATATATTATTATCTAATTATATATATTAACTTCTTTTCTGACGTTCATAAGTTTACTTGTTTATCTATATGAATAAATTTGTTTCGACTTTGAAAAGTTTTCTTGTTTTATGTATGTATGTACACACAGATCTCTGAAGTTACTAAGGAATTCAGTCTCGGTTATTCCTGGTTCGACAATAAATCTTGATGCTTAGCATGTTGCATGGTTCTTTTATTCGATTATACTCAAGCAACGCTTTGGTAAAATTGTAGGAATTTAATTCTAGCTAAATAAGTCTAGTTAAATAACATTTATATTTATTTATAATATAAATGTTAATTTATCTGTATTATATCCTCCGATCAATGTATCTGTTTCACTATCGTTTGTCAATCTAATAGGCAAGTAGATGATCAGTGTGCTTGACACACGCCGTTGAATTTTTGGGTCTAAAGCCGGTTTCCTCACGATATTTTCATACACCGTTCAAGAGAATGTTAAATGCGCACACAGAAAGAAAGTCTACGATCTCAGGAATGTAAGTCGCACGCTAAGGCCAAAACTGCTCAATTATTTATAACAAGTTTAAAACAGTATCGTTTTAACAAAAAAATCTTATAGATTATTATATAACCCATTAGCGGATTTATTTACAAGTTTTTAAAGTTAATACACGTTTCGGATTTGTTCATTTTGAACGACGAAAGCTTTTAAACAAAGTTCTAAGCTTGTTGTGGTTTTGTTAATACAATTCCGATTGTATTTTGTAATTTGTAACTTTTAAATTGCTTTTTCAACTTATTATATGTATTGACCGTCTCTTCCCTAACAGAGCCGGACCTGGACCGGACTATGTTTCCACCGGTTTCTGTTCAGCGGTCCATCTGGTCGGTGAACGGCCATGTGATCTTTTGCCTTCTGTGTTACTAATCACAATCAGTTCCTCCGAGTTCTCATCGCCTCCGTGCATGGTATGGTAGAAAGAGGATACAAATTGAGGTCGGCATATGGTAGAGCGATGTATTGGTGGTCTTAACTGTACAGACTACTGTGTTACGTTAGTTTTCATTGACTTTATATTATTCCTTTTTTCATCGTCTACTTCTACAGGGGCTCTACCCTTGTCAGTCAGTTGGCGTAGTTTGACACACACCCTTAAGAGGCATGGATTCAATGACTATTACTAAAAATATACTTAATAAACTAAAAATCTCCGCAAAATCTCCTTTAAATTTGCCACTATATATAGTTCCTATATAAGATAATTATATACTTATTATAGAGACGTAATATTTTTGTCAATCTACTGAAGCGATATTTCTTTGACCAATGCCACGTTATTTGTGAGTATAATAAGATATATACAGAAAATAAGGCTTTTTCGTTGTAGAAAAACAGTTGACCGAAATTGCAACTCCCACGCAGTATATATATACTGATAAACCTATATAGGTTTAAGTATTATAAACTATATATAAATAACAATTAATGGTAAAATATATTGCGCGCATAACTCGAAAACGGCTGGACCAATTCTATTAATGCAGGTTTTAATAAGAAGAATAAATTATCAATTTACTTAGTAAAATTAAAAAGTCTAAAGGTAGCATAGCAAACTGTTCCATATGTTGGTATGTAGCTACTAAAAAGGTAGGCTAAGTAAAAACAACGCAACGAAGTTCGCTAAGTTACACGTAAAAATTTACTATAAGCTTCAAAACATGTTTCAAAAACAAATGAAAGATAAGATGTCGTGTTGATTATGGGTGCGGACGGGATCTTAAAACAATACCAATATGAGGATTTGCTTTTGTTTTATGAAAATAACACATTTGGATAATGGACGTTATTAAATTTTCCGCTGAATCAAACATTTCTGTGCTCGAAATGTTTTTTACAAGGCGGTTGTTTAACATGCATTAAGGAATGAACGAAACATAATTCTAGTTAAGTCAACAGTAAAATTACAATATAAAAGAAATAAAACAGATTACGTCTTCGTGGAAATTTATTCACGGACATAGAATTTTAAATGGTCGGTCCTGTTCGGGTTTCTCGTAAATGTTTATTTACGGTAGATTTAATTTGGCAAGTGTGAGTGAAAAGTGTTGGTTACAACGTGTAAATCTTATGCCTGGAGTCGTTGGTTTGATCTTCGGCTGTGCACCAATGGTCTATGTTTAAGTGTGCTCGTATGTACAGGAAAACATCGCGAGGAAACCGACAAGCCTTAGACCCAAGTTCACGGTTCAAGGCACAGAAGGTTGCCTAATAGAAATGATCACGGAACAGATACAGACAAACATGTTATAGCGCCATTTGTGTGAGTGAAAAGTGTATATGTATTTACGACTATTTAACGAATAATACAGAATTTATTACGATAAATTGAAATAATCATAACAGACACAACTAATACATATATAATAAAGTATGTTATACATAATACATATTTGGAGAAGTGTTAAATTGCTATACAGATATGGACATATATTATGTTATTATTATAAGTAAAGAACAGGATAAAATTACTCATTAACTCAACAATTCTCGTGTTTTCTACAATTGTTTTTAAATATAAAATAGCGGGCAAACGGGCAGAAGCTCATCTGATTTTAAGTGATATAGCCGCCCATTAACACTCACATTGAGTGAGCTCGCAAGTGCGTTATCAACCGCTCTCTTCTTAAAGGATTCTAGTCGAATTGGTTCGGAAATATTTCTGTTGGTATCTGGTACTAGATAGTGATGATGCGCGAAAACTGCCTTACTATAATTGCTTGAAATTATATATCGCTACCCATATAGCTAAACATATATGTTAACTAATATCTACACATTCAGTTTCATTGTTTTGTACACGTACAAAGCAAATAGAGAAACGTGACAAATCATTAAACTTTTGGATATAATATTGTCTTTTGTTTTTTTTATTTTTTCGGATATAATGCATGCACGAAACGTTTAATGTAATAAGATTCGCTTAGCAGTTTGGTTTCAAGTTGAAGTAAGGACAAGCGTCACGCCTACTATAAGTCCGGCATCGCGCTTTTGAGCTTCTTGGTGTCATCACCATCCTAAAAAAATAGTTTCTGATTTTATAAACTCGTAAGAAAGATGGAGGGTAGATAGAGGTAGATGTGAGAAAAAAAAAACTATTTCGATTTTTGCACTTGGTATGTGTGCCTGTGTGTGTGTTCCTTAGGGAGTAGATAAACTTACTCGACTGCACCTGATCACGCGACTTCGGCTGGACTTTCCCTTCGGGATATAAGGAAAATGGCCCATCTGTGTCACACTTGTGCCCGAGCTTTGCCGTCGAGTAAATTGGTCTTGAGAAACAGTTGCATGGAGTGATTCATACATCTCTTTCTGTTAAATTGTGTTTACAATGGTATGAAAATTGATATATTGTCGTTGACATGTTAGTTAAAATGTGGTCTAACTTTGTCAAAATAAAGAGGATTTCTTTAAAGTTTATTACTTACCTCACTCATATACAATTAATCTATATTGCTTAGAGAATGGTATAATTTGGAAGTATTGTAATATAACCAAAGTTCTATTACAAATAAATCTTCATTAGTATTACGAAACAGTATCGCATTACATCACAGCTTCACCACAATTCGTCGAAACTATTAAATAGTAGAACACTCGTTTGTCTGTTTGTTCAGAATGTTTACTTTCGCCCGGGAGCGGATTAATGGGATAGCTGACGACTTTACCATTATGGCTTCAATCGCTGTATAATTGTTTCCAAGTGGAAGTTTTGGTTTATAGATATTTTTTGCGTAGTTTAAAGTAGAAAATTGTGACAAGCATTTCTTATTGGCGATATGATTTACATTTCTATTATCACATTTGGACCAAATTCAGTATTTTTCTTGTTTCTTGAACTCTGAGGAAGGTTTTTATAAGGAGGATAAATTTACTTTGATTTAGTATTAAGGATTTTGTTTCGGAAAAGCGAAAAATGTTTCATAAAGGTAGGCTAAGTTAAAAAACATATTGAGGCGAAATGATGTTCGCGAGGCAGCTAGACACATACAAATTTACCAGTGGCTTCAAATATGCTGTAATGTTTTCGGGCGGGATCTAGAAACAATATCAATGTGGACTTGCTTTTGTTTTTTTTTTTGAAATAACATACAAAACATTTTCTTACATTTTCTTATCGGCGATTTGATTTATATTTCCACTATAAAATATAAAGTTTTCTAAGTTTAAGTTAACAGGTATGTATTTATTGTAACTTCGGTAAATTCAAACAAAAATGAATAAAATAAATTATTAGGGATTCAATGGGTGGCCTTTTCGCTAACAAGCGATCTGAAATAGCAAAGTAAAGTGCAAAGCCAGGTTTATGAAGGCCGAAGTATAATATATATATATTTTTAATAATTTACATCAAATATTTTATTGTGGTACTATGTCACACGAAAGCTCTTACTCATATTTACTCATAGTAATCAAAAATAAAAATGAACCTATTATATAGGGTATGTTTTTGGGTCCTCGAAATTAAGTTAAGAATGACTATGAGCTTTAGTTTAAATCCTTCCCTTAACTGTTCTATTAATAACAATTGGATGCATAACTTATACCATATCTTTGAATTTTACTTGAAATAATTGAATAACCCATATTACAAATGGTAAGGAACAAAAACAGCTGACCCAGTGGAACGTCAATTATGACAAATCAGCTGAGTGTCAAAACACTATCGTAACTTTATTTCTTACGATTGTGTTGAGCAACAAAGATAGATATATCTCTTTCACACTATTTCGTGACATGGTGTGACATCTAGCGTGGATTCCAGCAATTTACGAGCGTGCGCTTGCGCATCTAACCTCGGTAGTTTGAGGGCGAGTATCTAGATGGCGCTATTGCAAAAAACGTATTTTTACAAATTCACATTCATTTGTCTAAAATTACTGCGAATGCAATATAAAATTAACGTTATGAATAATCAATATTTATATAATAATTATCATTTTTTTTGCTCTTAAACATCGCACATGTAACAAGGACAATTAGATACTCATAATATAAGATATGCAATGAAAAGGATGTACGTACATGTGTAAAAATAACGCAACTTCCTCACAATCGAGTAGCCTGCAATATCGCAGCACACAACTCACGAAAGGACTATTTTAGGACTATATTTACACATTTATATAATTCTGCGGCCTTCAATCAAGTTTAATTATGATTTCCTTGAAAATCTAAACTAACCCTGCACTACATATGTGTTTATCAGCGATTTAAAAGGCACATACATTCGTATAACTAAACGTAATGTTTAAAACGAGGCGTTAAATCTTTTAGCTTTACGAATGGATTCACGGGTTTAAAACTATGACGCTTCATGAAAATATCGGCTCACAAAGCGATTAAGCTCCATTTAGCTCATAAGGACGTGACTTTAATCAATTTATGATTCCATTAACGACGCCCGAAGGAAATTAGTACCGTGATTATTAATATTTTTTTACATATTTAATTTGATTAATGACATCCCTAGTTTAAATGTTACATTTATTCTTAATACTTTATTGTAAATTACGAAACTTTTATATTAGGTAGGCTAAAAAGTTAGTTGACTGATGTAGAACGATTCCTTTTATATGATAGAATTTGGTTTTCATCATTTAATATAGTTGAAGATAATACAAGGATTGTAGCGGTCATAACATTCGATACCATTTTTATTGTATGAATTGTCTTTCTTCAGTTTCGGAGATATTTCTTCACCAACGCGTTTCTGTCCAGCAAGCATTCTCTTGAGATCAGACCGTGTTACGTTGAGCCAGTAAGCATGGTCAAAAGTTGTCTGATTAAATTTAAATGCAGTGAAAACCCGAGTTGTTGCTAGTCATTTTCCTTCCGCGAACTAGTGAACTGTGGAATCGACTCCCGGTAGGGCTCTTCCCTGGGTGGTCGAAGAGACGATCTTCAATTGTTTAAAAAAGAGTATATTCCTCCCTCAACACACCCAGGAATATACTCTAAAATAGGTCCATGGGTTGTAATGACTGCCCTTGTAAGGGTCCAGTAAGTTTGCTACCTTTTTCTTTAGTGGCATTTGTCTATGTGCGGCATGACTCTATTGTTATATTGAATTAATTTTGGTTTCCATTTTAACTATGTTGTTGTTCAGGCTTTAACATCGAGAGGTTTTTAGACTAAAACCTTATGTACGTTTTAGGTAAAATCGAGGCACATTAGCTTGATCACCTATGGTAAAATTAGAGTAACCCGAGGTTATGACTTTCGTCTGTCAAAAACTTATAAGAATGAACTCAGGGTTAGTTTCGACTCGATCCTGTTTGACTATTGTATGTACTACCCACCATGGCTTCAGCGGCAAATCAGTCGAACTGCATTCTACCGCTTCCTGGTTAATGGAGGGAAAAACCAAAGTAAATACACTTTGGAAAGAGTTGAAATGTTTCAGCTGTGTTGTTTTTGTTTGTCTGCTAATTGCTGTTTGTACAATTCTTTTCGCTGAACGATACATTTAGCTTCTGAACTTTGGAATGCTTAATATGTGAGGATATTACATAATACTATGATATTTTTATTTAATATAACGTATATATATATTTTAGTTTTACAGTGATAATTTTACGTTTTGTTTATTTAAAATCGTTAATTGTTATATACGCGTGCACCTAGTTTAGATCTGTTTGATTATCTAGCATTTAATTGTGACTATTAATACATATTTTAACAATCTTAAAGATCGGCAAGGCACTGGCGATCCCTCTGGAAGTTTTTCATCACTTATCAGATGAGACTTTCGCCCTCCGTTGTTAAAAACGAACGAATCTTTTATATATTTAAACCATACTAATATTATAACGAGGAAGTATTTTCGTGTGTAAACCCATTGTAAAAATTCCATTACCATTGCTTGTTCCTGTGTGACATAAACGAAATAAATGTCCATGTAAGCCCGGTACAGGAAGTTTAAAGCAATTTAGGTTGCCTGGAAGAGATCGTTTATTACGTGATAAATCGTGTTATTTTGACTATTGATTTCTTATACAAAAACCTACTAGAGAGATTATACCATCAAACAATTTCCACAGAAGCTCACGAGTTTTCCCAAAGGACTCCTGCTTTCTACAATCCCGATATGCATTTCACTTCATTTACATTCTATTCACGTTCGTATAATATATTCACTTTAATTTAAAAGGATTATTACATATAAATATAACTACTACTATATATATAAATTGGTTTTCATTTGTCTCGCTAAAATTCGAGAATGGTCCAGCCTGGCCGAATTATGATCCTGAAATATTTTGTGGAAATTCTGGGAAGGTTTAAACGAGAAATATAAACAATATGTAGAGAAAAATGCTAACGACCGTCAAATAATAATATGAAATATTTGATGACTTTTGTCTTTTTAGACATAATTGTCACTTGGTTGTCTAAATTTGAATACCTTCAGTGTTTCGTAGCTGTGGTATTGGTATGTTTTTAAATTGTATTAAGTTGAGACAAATGTGTGGTTCATATAAAGTTCACCGGTTCAATAAAATAGCGTTGCCACCTTTTTTGATCTGGGCCTTAGACTTTTGTTTGTGTTTCATGATCAATTGTCAATCTAATAAGTAGGTGATCCGCCTCATGTGACTGACACATGTTAGTTAGAGTCTAAGGCAAGCTGGTTTTCTCACGATTTTTCTGTCACAATTCGAGCAAATGTTAAATGCACACAAAAAGAAAATCCACAGCCGAGAATCGAACCTACCTCAGTCGCACGCCGATGCTACTAGGCCATTTACCATTCCAATGACGTGACAAAAATGTTGCCAGCATATTTTCCCGGAACATCCAATAAAAGTGAACAATAAATTTTATTTATGTCTGCTTCATGACGTAGTGTATGAACAAATTCTGAATTCTCGAGTAAGCTACTCCCACATTCCTTATGCTAGTATTTATTGTTTCAGATGCCGACTGTGTAGCACAAAGTTCAAACAACACTATTTGAAATAGTTTGGAGCGTTCTAAATTTAAAATGCGCGAGTGTGATTGGTTCGAGCGCTCGGCTTACCAGTGATAGTGATGTGTTGTGTCGATATTGGTTATCGATAATGGCGACGATGGATTTGACTAACGAGGTGGTGCGGTTACGCGCCGAACTCGAGAAAGTATCGACGGAGCGGGATATGCTGCTGTGTGAGGTGTCGAATTTGCGGCGAGAATTGGAACTGAGTGAGCTGAAAAACTTGCAAGATGACAGGTTAGTGAACACTTCATCTTTTAAGTACTTTTTTATATATTATATAATATAGACTATATTTATTTTATTAACTAGATAACTATTGGAAAACCAAAGAATACGTCGTCGGTGATGAAAAGCAAAAACAAATGTTCTTCATCTAAGGATATCGATAGAAATTGGCCACTCTTTTTCTTCTTTGTCCTGAAGCCCTAAATAGACGAGAACACAAAACGGACTTGACTTGATGACTTCAGGTCATTTTAGCTTTAGACTCTGCAATAATGCTACGTTTCCAGGACTATTTCGGTCTCATTTCCTTTTGCCCAGTGGATTGGAGTGGCTTGCTTGGTTATGTGACTTGGATCCCTCCTGAACTTGTGGCCCACCCAGTTCCAGTTACCGCTTTTTCTTCCCTTTGGTTTGATAAACCTAAAATGCTAAATTTAATTGTAGTTTTATACAACATGCTACATTTTTGTTCTTTATTGTTGAATATTCATAATACTTTACGAAAACCTTCATAACCGCACCGAGATAAGTGTCTACTATTTTCGTAACTGAGCACCCTTGTATGTCCCAAAAACTGGTACATATATACAGTATATGAAAACACTTCCGTTCAAACAAAGGGTGCCTCCGTCGTTTCAATGCCTCAGACGTACTGTTTTGACTGTGGTTCAAGTTTGACATTATCTTAATGGAAGATTTTCTTTCAATTAAATGTATGACTTTTTGACACAAAGCGGTCCAATCTAATTTGAAGTTTTTGCTTTTATTTGTATCTTAAAATACTCTTCTGGAAAATGTATGAAAATAATTGTTTTTTCTAATGATATTCATAAGTTCTAAAACAGCATGTAATCTTAAAAGATACAAGTATATGTCGTCACAAATTTCAAGCAAGGAAATATCACATGCAAACAGTAAAAACTTTAACTGACTAGACTTATACAGAGAATTACGTTAAGTAGGAAGATTGTTGTGAAATATCAATGTTTCCATTAATGTTAGTAATTAAGAAGAGCGTTATACCCGCTCATAATACAGATGAACGATCCGTAGTTACGCGTAAAAGACTTAGTTCTAAAAACTCTAGAATTTCTTAGGAAATTTAAGCTTAAAGGTCGGAAAACATAACCTTTATTCGAGTACTAAATTATCAGGATTAAATTAAGTCCATGTTTAACATTAGTACACGACCTCTGTGATGGCCTCTTCCAAATTCTTCCACTTTTAATAATACCCGCGATTCCTTTTACTTTCTCAGGATTCTGGTAGGCTTCACCTCTTTTTTTATTTTATTTAAAATACTAATAGAAAATTTCGTTAACAAAACAAAAATAATGTTTCTGATTATAATTCTTCACCGTTCATTGAATATAGAAAGGAGAAATATCTTCGGATCCCTGACGCGGATAAGTCGTTCCCTTTTATTGATTTTATCAACCATTAGTGCGGTTTTTGCGATGCAGCTGTGCACTGAGTCTATTTAATGTTCCAATTAAATAAAGCTTTGTTGGAAGCGGTAACAATTATTTGTTCTACTTTAACAAAGCTTGTATCGTGGCTATAGTAACTATATTCTTACATTTTGTTTCCTCATTGTTATTATCTTTATTACAATTGATTTGTAGAATCATTTTATTTCTTATTTACTTAATTTAAATTCCACTTAGACTCCAGTCTGCCTGCATTTAGAATAAGCTTGCATTCTGTAACAGTCGTTAGCCAAACATTAATAAATATATCGGTATAAAATATGTGGTACTGTGTTTTATATAGATCGTGGTGAGAAATGAAAGAGTTCTAATATATCAATGCAAATAAATCCGTTTGTATTTGTTATTTTTATATTTTTTCCGTGTAAGAAGTAACCATGGTAACAGTAATTTTGGTCCACGTTACATAAACACTTTGTTTAGTCAGTTTTGACACGTTACAAAATCGCGATATCCCGTAACTTGGTCTGTGCAATGGCAACCTATTACAGCATTGTTCATCAAGGCTCTATGGCTAAGTTGACGGCAGGTCCTTTCTGCTGAATGAAGCCTCTTCGCAATGTTCCCGACTTATCATTCACTCTCCTTTCAGTTCATTTGTCAATTGTTTCTTTCGTATATTAATATGCGAAGTAAATTAAACTTATAGGTATTTATTAAAACTTTTTTAATATTAAATATAGTGTTTAAAATATATTAATAAGTATTTCATATCTATTTGTATGAAGATTGAACTATATAGTTTAGTTTATATAGTTCATATTTTAGTAGATATTCTCAAGTTAGGACAAAACAATCTATATATAATGTAGAAAACAGATTATGGTATTTTTTTACCGAACTAACTAGCCATTGCTAGTTGGGCGTTGCCACTTTCGACCACCTGCGCCGTCTTGTATGAATGAATTTGAAATGATGTTGATCAACTGTTATCTCAATTTGTTTGTATGGGAAAATAGGGTTTTCGGTTACATTTTCCTTGTACTGTTACTATAATATGCATATTATACATATACCCTTGGAGTATAAAAAAAGTACCATAACGTGTTTTCTACGATGTAAATATTGAAATAAATATTAAGCCCAGTTTTTTTTTATCGCAACGAGAAAGTTTTTAGTCCTCATATGAAGCCTGAGTGTAATGACGCTCATTAGAATATATAGGGCAGGATGCCGTGGCATAGCAGTGTAATTTTTGACCCAGATACTGAAGGGAAACTATATTTTTCCACATTTGTAGGCAAGGTTTTTCTCATTTTGTTACATTCGAGCACGAACTCTTCTTTAAATATTGAAGCTTTCGTTGTCATTAAAAGCACAGTTTGTATCGTACTGTCAAGTCGTTGAGGCAAACGCCAATGTAATTAACACACACACACATATATATATATATATATGTATATATGTAGTGTTTAACAATTTAATAACATAAGTAAACCACCGTGACGTGGACTCAACTCAATTGAGAATCAAATTACAACGCAATGATCTAAAATTTCAAAGCTTTCGCTTTTATTGAACGATATGACTCGCCTTCTTCCTTTAAGCTTTGATTTGAATTCAATTTATTGTCATGTAAAGTGGGAATGTACGTATGTTTGATTTAAATATAGTAGATTAGGGAAATGCTAGAGTATTTTGTGAGTTTCGATTAAACCTCACTGTATATAAAACAAAATGAAAATAATAATGCACAATGTTTTTTTTTATTTATATGATAAAAGCTTGCCAACACTCGGCACACTGATACATTGGTAAAATAACAGCAAAATACAATTCTTAATGCGACAAGCACTTGGGCAAACATGACATTCTCGAGGAGATCATACAAATATTAAACAAAGCAAACATTTAAAAACCAATTACATATCAAAAAATAATTAAAATTACAAAAAACTAAACAAAAATCGGTTTTAAAGTGTAAGTTAGAGTGTGAACCTAAGAATATACAGTACAAAATCATGCTCTTTGATGTTAAACTTAAAAGTTATCTTGATTTAAATATGCATTTAAATGAAGATAACTTCAAAGCCGTTTCGATTTTACATTCCTGTTAAAGTCCAGCTAAAGTTCATTATGTTTGTGGAAACTTTCACTGCAATCAACTGAAAGCTCGCAAAGTTCTGGACCTCATTACTACTGCATTCATACTTTGAAATTTTCTACTTTTCTCTTGATGAAGATTGTAAGATGGCGTTTAAACGGGACTAGCAATATAAATAGGAGATCTTTGTGGCTATACTAAATGCTACTTAATTTAATCTTACGGACTCATTTTTGATTCAAACTTACTGGAGATATTTTATATGGGTGTACGTACGTGTATTTCGAATAATATTGAAAGTATGAATTTCATACGATAGGAATACTAATGGTCCATAGAGGTGTCTAGATAGCTCTAGGTATGCGTGACGTTCCAATATAAAAGTAAAAGATTATATTTTTGGATGTAAACTAATCGTATAGAAAAAGTTTGTGTAAACTTACCAGGGAACATGTTATGTCAGTTTTCTCAGTACTTGGTACAGACTAATAAAATAATAGTAACGATGAAACCATTTCTATGTGTGTAGTGCCTCAATATTGATTTGGAATCGCTATTTTCGTGGTATGAACAACACCGCAGGCTAAACCCTAATAATACTCTGCATTTGAAAGCTCGAGGATTTAAATCCCTTTTATGCTCCCATGGATTTTTATATCGATGTGTGTTTAAAATATATTCTTGCTTCATAGGAAAACAGTCCCTTATTTTTCCCAGAAGTTATTAACATATTTTTGTACGCACTCTGTTGGCGTTATTACAATTTCTTAACTTTGTAATGGTGTCTTTGGTTTTAAACAATTTAACACCACTATTAAATATTTAATATTAGAAGTAACACTTTAACATGACACGGTTTTTTTAAAAGTAAGTTAATAATCGCTTCAAAGATAATTTATTTTTCAAAGAATAACATTCACTTAGTGAATATGATAATGAATTAAATGTCTATTAAATTAATTAATTAATTGATGACAGAAACATGGTTATGACTAGATTGATCCAACGGTAGTCCAGGCTATCTACACTGGGGTCCCAATACCATCCGAATCACCTCGACGTCCGTCGTTCCACAACTGAGCGTTTCTTACGGCAGTGTTTGTCGTGCAACACCACTATGTGGGACCAGATGCCTACTGAAGTATTTCCGAACCAATTAAGGTCCTTCAAGGGAGAGCGTACCGATTCCTAAAAGACCGGCAACTCACTTGCGAGTATTTTGGCAATGTCCATGGGCGGCGATATCACTCAACATTAGTTGAGACTTTATTTCGTAATCCAAAAATAATATATAAAACAATTCCACTAAAAATATAGCCAAAGATAGAATAAAAAAAAAATCAATGGCGCTACAACCTTTTTAGGTCTGGGCCTCAGATTTCTGTATCTGTTTCATGATCGTTTGTTAATCGAATAGGCAAGTAGGTGATCAGCCTTCTGTGCCTGATGCACGCCGTCGACTTTTTGGGTCTAAGGCAAGCCGGTTTCCTCACGATGTTTTCCTTTTCCGTTCGAGCTAATGTTAAATGCGCGCATAGAAAGAAAATCCATGCACAGCCACTGATCGAACCTACGACCTTAGGGATGGGAGTCGGACACTGAAGCCACTAGGCCAACACTGCTCCTTAGATAGAATACTCTATGTTTAAAAAAGGTAGAAAAGGAAAAAATCAATAAAATGATTCAATACATTCAACTGAGTAGTAATTAATTTGGCTGTGTTGTGTGATGGTGTAAAAGTGAGGTTTGTACGACGTTGTTACGTACATTGTACGTGTGGGTTGGTACGCTCATTTAAAGTGTATTTAAACTTGTAACAAATGTTTTTAAAATTCTAATTTATACAAACACTTGCCCATTAATACGTACCTGCCTTATGAATTATATAAATATTTTCTTTTAATATCTCCCAAGTCTATCAGACAATTGTATGTTATTTCATACAATGGACGTCACTTTCTAAAATTATGTTTTCGTTTTGCGAACGCATCATAAGTGATTTGCATAGTAAAAGTGCTATTAACGTATGAAAGAGAAATTATATTCGTTCGTTGCACTTAGGAACCCATTATGTTGTTACATATTTTTTATTTTATAACAGGGGCAAACGGCAGGAGGGTTGACGAGGTATCTTATGTTAAGTGGTACCGCCGCCACATTGCCAGAAGGTTCGCAACTGCGATGGCGACATTTTAAGAATTGGTGGTGGTGTTTTCTTCATGGACCTAAGTCGAATTGGTTCGGAAATAGTTTAGTGGGCAGCAGCCACATTGTGGTGGGGGGGGGGGGGGGGCAAAAATTACCAGTTGTGGAACACGGATGTCGAGGTGATACGGATGGTATTTTGTGCTCTGCCTCGACGTCCGCTGATGAAACTCAGCTGCAGATATTACAACAACTCCTCTGAACATTCTCCGTGGTAAATGCGGTAGAAGATGCCGACAGACCACATCACTACGAAACGCCAAGGGATCAAGGCGGAGAAAGATCTGATCTCCTACTTGACTATAAGGAAAATAATACAGAGTAAAATTAATGCCTCTACCGTAGCCTTGCATCTTAAAAACTGATTATAATTAAAGTGCCGGCACAGAACCCAGGACCATCGCCGCTACGGATGGCGCTGGGCTGTTGGTTTGATATAGACAAAAATATAATTAGTGAAAATCTGTGAAGAGGATAATAATTTACTTAGTTACTAAAAATACAAGTTATGCAATTCTCTCAATGGGATATTCTCTCGGTAGAATAAAGTTATGAAATGTACATTTCCTAGAAAATTTTCAACCATTTTTAAACTTCAGTGTAACCTAGTTTCATATTTCTGATCGACAAATCCTTACGGAAATATAAGCAGATGTTTTCAATTGCTGAAAGCTCATTTGAGCTTAAAAGCCTGAACTATAGAATATTTACTACAATAGTATATTTGCTATTATGTTTCTGTTTGAGACAGTCCATAATAATGAATTAACAATTTTTACCATAATGTATGTAGTTTAAACATGTTGAAACTCAAATTTTACCCAATTTGGGTTATACTATATCACTAAATATACAAAATATATTCAATTTAATATGACATAAAATATTCTTCTTCAGTCGCGCTCTTCATATCTGAAGGTCGTGTTACCGGCGCCGCAAATATTCCTCAATTCCCCCCTGGCAAGCCTCTACGTCCGGGTGATGGTAAAACTTGTAAGGGATTTTAATGGGTCGATCCAATGAGTACGTGATCAGCCTTGAGGTCTCGTGGCCTCCACTCCGCTATCCGCGTTAAGTTTCTCAAAATTTTCTAGCCTCCAACATTACCTCTCTAGAGCATCTATTTTTCTCATTCCAGATGTCCGTAATGTTTTGGTTTTCGCGCCATAAACTAAAGAATAATACTTTGGATAGAATAGAATAATAATTTATAGTCCAAAGTATCTTCGTTAGATAAACTGCCTCAAAGATATGTGAACACTGAACACATTGTAGGCGTTGAAAATTTAATAACGCCACATGCGTTTAGTCTATTGACGTCATAGACAAAATATATTCACGAACTATCAATCATAATAAGATAAAAAGGGTTCTTTTGTGCTTAGAATGAAATTCTAGTTATTAAACTTAAAGGTAACTGACGAGCAGAGCAGTGTTGGCCTAATGGCTTCAGCGTGCGACTCTCATACCTGAGGTCATAGGTTCAATCCCCGGTTGTGTACCAATGGATTTCTTTCTAAGTATGCATTTAACATTCGCTTTAAAAGTGATGGAAAACATCGTGAGGATGCCGGCTTGCCTTAGACCCAAAAAGTCGACGGCATGTGTCAGGGACAGAAGGCTGATCACCTGCTTGCCTATTAGGTTTACAAATGGTCATGAACAGATACACATATCTGAGGCCCAACCCTAAAAAGGTTGTAACGCCATTGATTTTTTTTAAATAACCAGCAGTTACCCGAAATATTAAGAAGCTTTAGATTGCAACTGGAATATTTCTGCAATAAAATTTGAGTCACTCATTGCAATACGAGCGTAGGTGAGGCGAAACGACGGGCCTCTCCTCTCCTATGAATATATAGGAATAGAATAAAAAATATATGTGTATATATATTAGGAAACTTAAAATAAATTAAAGTATATTATAATTAAAAAAAAACTTGATTACAATTCAGTAAATTTATGTAACTAAGATAATTGCGATGATGCTTCTTGCTTATAGTTAATATTTGAAATATTTTTTAGTTTACGAAAGTCGGACGTAATATTGCAGGATCACAACAAAGAATTAAACGTTAACAGGAAGCGAATGGAGAAAGAAAGCCTTGAACAGAGATATTTGGATGAGGGCTTTACCCGTTAAGGTGTTCCGTTCAATGGTAGTGAAGGAAGTTATGGTATTAAGATAACAAGTAAAAAATTGCATATAATAAATCTTTATAATTATTATTATTATATACAGCAGAACTAATAACGATACAGTGATGGATCTATTCATTAACATTTTGCGAATCCCCAGGCCTGTTGGGTGACGTGATTTGACCTTGTAATGAGGTCACGGAGCCACTTTCCGTTTCACACGACTGTTTACAAACATAGACCGATGTCTTGCGGCGATTCTGGATATTAGGAAATTACCCAACCGGAAGTTGATCCTAATTTATTTAATTGGCAATTTATATAGTGACATATCTAAATAATTTTAAACTGATTTTAGATTGATAAGCCAAAACAATCAATTTATTGATCAAGGGCAGGACTCACCTGTTGTTAAGTGATACCGCACCGCCGCCCATGGACACTCTCAATGCCGGAGGGCTCGCTAGTGCGTTGCCGGCCGGTTATTTGGTTTATTATTAGGATATAAATCAGTATATATAAAACTATGCACAATTATATGCTTTATTTCATAGAAAACTGGTTTAAAATGGAATTTACACTCTCAATCCAGAGTCAAATGTCAAAGCTCATGTCGATGCACCGAAAGTTCCGGTCCGGCGTCAAACTAACTTTAGCGTTGAAACTACAGTTTACTATTTCGAATAAATTCTCGTCCGAAATTCAGTTGCAGGTATTAAAAGAATAATTTTTCGAATATTTAATGTATTAATATAAAATATAAACGTATATGTATATATAAACGACTCGTGTTAACAAGTACTTTGTGTGTGTGTCTTTAGGAGTTATAATTGCGTTATATTCTAATAAAGCAGTGTTGGTTTAGTTCCCTCATCCCTGAGGTCGTATGTGCGATCCATGGCTGTGCACCAATATACGTTCTTTCTATGTGCCCATTTGACATTTGTTCGAACAAGAAGGAAATATCGTGAGCAACCGCCTTAGTCCCAAAAAAAGGCGAAGGCGCATGTCAGGCACAGGCTTATCAATTGCCTATAGAATCAGATGCAGAAATCTGAGGCCTAGACCTAAAAAAGTAGCGCCCCTGATATATATATTCTAATATACCATTCAACACAAAGTAAATCTTTCAAAAAAATATTCAGCGTGATTCGTAAAGATTACATAGTTGATGGCGTATCCTCAACTTAAATACTTGTGACCATGACATGCTGAGAGCAATGATATTTTAGTAATTACCTAAGTCTACATTGACCTATTGCATTATCATTGCAAGTTAATTTGTGTGTTAGATTCAATGGTAAAGAAACTACAAATTACCACATTTAACAATATCGTTGTACATACAAAAACGTATGTCAGGCGTGAAATTTTATAATATATAAAGATTCGATAGTATTTTATATACTATTAAGCGTATGCCTATTGGAAACGCTTATGATTTAAACTTGAAATAATTGTAGAACGAAAAAACAAGAGTAGAAAAAATTGTGTATGTTGTGGAAAGGTATGCACTAACCAAAATAAAAGCAGGATTTTCATCCTGTCAAACCACTGATTGGCCGGCTATAGGCAGTTGATGTTGAGCTGTTATACATTTATATACTTCTCAAACACGATAATGAGAAATAACCCTTTTTTGACATCCGTAGTTGCCATGCATTTGCGCCACTTTGCCCAAAACAAGACCCCAAAATGACGTAGGACCCTGTGGACCCAGAGTGGCGGAGAGTTTATTGCCAGTTCTTCTCTTCCGTTCTATGCCCTTGATTTGAGAACTGGCAGTAAATGTAAAATTAGAAGCATTTCATGTATATTTCTTTTTTATTGACGTTCATAAGTGTACATTGTGTTACCTATATGAATAAATGTTTTTTACTTTTGACTTTGACTTTGGCTTTCAACTCTTATCATTGTTTTAGAGTAAGAATGTGTTGATTTAAGTTAAAGTCACTATCTTGTCTTTCAGTTATTCATTGAATTTACTTGATAAAACTAAAGTGGCCCACGCTGTGTAAACTGAGTTGGCCTAAAAGCAGTTATTCGGAGAATTCCTTTGAGGGTCTCATAGTTTATACAAGATGTTGAAACTTCTATATTAATAATTAACGTTTCTTGTGTTTTGTTTAATTATAACGTGACCTCTCTCGACGAGATGATGTTTGAAAATTGTTACGAGATAATTTTAATAAAATCATTTCACTTTTTCAAGAATTCATTTACAAACTTGGTCTGACAGAGATATTTATTCTCAAAATCTAAGTTAGTATAATTTCTGTTTAAGTTTACGCTGTGATGGAGAGACATATTTATATTTATGTAAAATAAATCAATAGCGCTACAACCTTTTTAGGTCTGGGCCTCAGATTTCTTTATCTGTTTCATAATCATCTGTTAATCGAATAGGCAAGTTTTGGGTCTAAGGCAAGCCGGTTTCCTCACGATGTTTTCCTTCACCGTTCGAGCTAATGTTTAATGCGCACATGGAAAGAAAATCCATTGGTTCACACACGGGGATCGAACCTACGACCTCAGGGATGAGAGTCGCACGCTGAAGCCACTAGGCCAACACTGCTCTTTTATATTTATGTATCAATGGAAAATATCGTCAAAAACTTAATTTTAATAGCGTAATTTAAAGGGGCGTAAAGTTCTTGACATATATCATTTAACGAGAGAAAAACATTTTCTTTCATATAATAATAAAAAAAGCCCGATTAATAAAATACTGCTTAGATTTTGTACATATCCAAGTCCTACAGTTATACAACAAGATATAAATAAAAATTGAACCATATCTACCTTACCGTCGAATGGAATCCGTTTATGGTTATCCTCCAGCGTTTCCAACTGATTCTGTCTATCGCTGTCTTTCTCCATTCGCTTCCTGCTACCGCTTCTTTCGTACATATAGTTGACTCAGAAAGAATGTTAGTCCTTAGTTCGATTCCAACCCCAAATTAAATATTAAATAAAACGTAGAACTTGTCTGCCTGCTTACCATCACGGGACTGCTCTTCTACAATGCCCATGGGAATACTTAAATCTCATTTGCATACATAAAAGTCATGTTGTAGTTGATACTATATAATTGGGCCATTGAGAGTTCTCTCGTAACCACGCAAAAAAATATGTTACGTAAGCTCATGCCCTTACGAGCTTTTGTCAGTGTAAAGCTTTTGGATTGTAAAAAGGCTTTATTTTTAACTTCAAAAATAGAGCGTTTGTGATATAGTGGCAACTTGTCTGTGGTCATAAAAACATAATTACTATTTGGCCCATTGAGAGTTCTCTCGTAACCACGGAAAAAAATATGTTACGTAAGCTCATGCCCTTACGAGCTTTTGTCAGTGTAAAGCTTTAGGATTGTGAAACGGCTTCATTTGTAACTTTAAAACATAGAGTGTTTGTATATATATAGCACTATAATTAGTGACAACTAGTCTGTGTGTAATACATAATTACTTTATTTTTATGTACATTGCTACAAAATTAAGTTTTCCCTCAGTATGCAGTCCTACCAGTTAGGTGCAGTAGTATAGTTCCAAGGGCATAGCTATATTTTTACCGGCATCAGGACGTCACGACCCCATAGCCCACTGGTGAAATAGCCTGTGACAAGGTTATATCAACAGTGCAAGCTAACCCCCTTCCTAGTGGGAGTACCATGCTGTTGCTTTCGACCTTCAGCCAGTACCACTGTCACACATAAAACCGACGTAGATTCATCTTATTGTACTCGTGTTTCGTTCGGTGAGTGAGACTCCCGGAGCCCATCAATCACCTGTAACCTCTGGCTTAGCGTAGGCTGCGATGACCATCCGCGATTCTACTCGTCCCTGTATAGGTCCCATGGCGGAAATGCCGAAACTGACTGACTCATTGAACACCAAATGGCTTCAGATTCCTTCTTCGTAAAGGTACCGTCTGCCGAAATCGTGATACTTGGCGCCTACCATCCGACAGGCTCGGCTCTGATACCACTGATCACGCTGGTGGGTCTTTTCATAACTTGAACCTGACACAAATGGTTCCCGCAATTATGTGAATAGGATATGGTTTAGACATGTTTATTTAGAAGAATTTAGTCAATAATAAAAAAGAATGTTACAACCTTTGTGTTTGACCTAAAATAAACATTTATTGATATACCGACTAGGAACAAAAATATTTTCATTGTAAACAGTTTTGAAACTGTAAATAGGTTGATTGAAATCTTTCAGCAGAACAACTACCTTGCTCAATAAATTGTGTACTGGTACACGTTTAGTTTTATTAATAGGATGCTAGTTTATGTTAACGTATTTTATAACTGGGGTAAAAGATACATTAGGTTGGGAGGGTAATTATAATAATATATAATAAATAAAATAAAAATAAATTATTATTTATCGCAATTTATGTACCAATAATTCATATTTTATAAATAATGATCTCAATTAATCTGTAATGGTTATTCACTATTGACACTCTCCATTTTAACTGGAGATTTTATAATACGAGAGGGTTGATATATTAAATAATTGAATGAAAAGTAACCCATACTTTAAACCCGTATCGTAGGCAGATGTATATGCTATAACCAGTTAAATTATTAGATTACGCAAAGGAGTCGAAAGAAATGGTGGAAGTCATAACGGTTCTAGTATAAAATTCACATAATGTTCTTCGCTAGTTCGGTGTTAAGAAAAAAACTATAGTTTAAGCAATTAATAGTTCCGCCATACGAAAGGAAGTAGACGCTTTCTATTGTTCTAAATCGTTTTGACTAAATATTATTTGTATATATATGGTAGCTTATAAGCGATTTTATTCAAAAGTCTTTATCGTACTTTTTACAGATAATTTATAAAATTTTAATCTGTCACAAATAAATAATAAATACCCATAAACTGTTTACGTTATTAAACTTAGATTATTATTTTAATTAGCTATATATTATTACATTCATTAAGTTGTTACAGTCACTTTTATTAAACACTCGTAAGATATTATGATTTATGGTTATTTGATTTATGACAAACAAGCGAGACCATAACAGAAAGCTGAAGCATCGAGCCAAGATTATAGGTATTAAAAACCTTATTACCTAGAGTCTAGCAAATTTCTGAAACACGATGAGAAAACAAAGAATAAATAATATATAATACGAACAACGAGAGGCGTTGAGTTTAATAAAACTAATTATCGTTAAAAGGATCAAAATTGAACATTTAAGTACATCAAAGTCTTCGCTATGAAAGAGTGTTAATGAAGTTAATTACAAGAAAAACTGCGCTAAGAGATTATTATCTGCTTAATCTAGTTGCTGCTATTTTCGCGTTGTTATTTTTCTCGTAGCTTCCGTTGAATAACTAAAATTATATATTCTGTTTCGAAGGACCAATATATAAAGAACTCATAAGTGAGTAAGAACATTATTTGAATCTCATGAACTTTGGCAATTTAGGATAACGTGTACTTAAAGAATTATTAAGCCTAGTCAGAACAAATTCACTATATATTTAAAATAATATTAGGTCCTTACATATGAAATTGGCGTTTTGTATGGGAGGAACAAAAAGTCGAATATTTTTAAATATAATATATTTAATTAATCAAAGTATGAACCATTGTTTTCTATGCACTTTTGAGATGGCTCATAGGTAGTTCATTGATCCCTTTACTAAAAAAAACCAGTCGGACGGGAATCAATAAAATCTGTGAAGGCGATTTGGACTGCCCCATCAGAGTTAAATTTTTTCCCTTGCAAGAAGGTGTCCAAATTTAGAAAAAAATGGTAATCTGTTGGAGCAAGGTCCGGGGAGTACGGAGGATGTCTTAGAGATTCCAATTGAAGCTCTTCTAATTTGGTAGCCGTCTGTTGTGCAGTGTGTGGTCTAGCGTTGTCGTGAAGTAGCAGTGGCGTGCGAGTGCGTAGCGATTGACCAGCCTAGGCTGTTTAGCCGCTAGCTTTTCCATCATGGTTTGCAATTGCTGATAATAAACATCAGCCGTAATTGTCTGGCCAGATTTGAGAAAACTGCAATGAACAATACCGGCACTAGTCCACCAAACGCTTACAAGTAACTTTTTTGGGGTTAATTTTTGCTTGGGGCAGGATTTGGCTGGCTGGCCAGGATCCAACCATTCGCTGAGCGCTTCCGATTATCGTAAAGAATCCATTTTTATCACAGATAATGATTCGGTTTAAAATACCTTCATTATTGTGCCGGTTCAGTAATGTAACGCAGCAGTCGACGCGCGTTTGCCGGTTTGATTCAGTCAATTCGTGAGGTACCCACATTTAAAGCTTTTGAATCTTTCCAATTTGCTTCAAGTGAATTAAAACAGTTTTATCACTAACACCGCAGCCTGCAGCTAACTCGGACGTGGTTTGCAATGGATCCGCTTCCACAATAGCCTTCAATACTTCATTATCAACTTGGGTCTCAGGCCGTCCACGGGGCTTGTTCTGCATGTCGAAATTTCCAGAACGAAAACGTTGGAACCAAAAACGAACTGTGTTTTCTTTTGCAACATGACCGCCATACACATCATTCACCCTTCGAGTCGTTTCCGCAGCACTAGTGCCACGGCGGACCTCGTACTCGTAAATAATGCGATACTTTAAGTTTTCCATTTTGTAAAATGAGTGACGCAAACAGATAAAAACAAATGAATGACGGTCATCGAAGCACAAATACATGAGTAAATAGCTGTACAAATTTGAATTTGAAATTCCTAACCAAAGGGGAGGTATTTAAGGTCAAAGTGGCCAGTACGACAAAACGCCAATTTCATATGTAAGGACCTAATAGTATAGTTAAAAATTACAATGTTTTTTTTTTTATGTTTATATATAACATAAATCTTCTGTGCGTGTGATTTGTAGATTAGAATTAGATGTTTTGTATTAAATAAGTTTTAAAGATTTTATTTGTGAAATCTTAGGAAATTTATATCCTTCGATACATTAAAAATTTAACAACACAAGGGCTCTTGGATAGCAGTAAAGTTAATTTTATAGATAACTAAAGCTACAAATAGTTGCTTACGTTATTGCGTTGAATCATCCGGGATCCGCCCATTTCATCTAAAACACTCGATCGTTTCCGCCCTTTTATGTTCTCAGTTACAACATTTAATACGTAAATGACATTTATAGATATGTTATGTCTTACACTAAATATTAACTAATTTCCCAGTCTTAATGATCTTTATTTTTATCTTTCATAAAATTTTGTGTAAGTAGAAGGGCTTTTGTGAAACTTGTGCTGCCCTTTTTTAAAAAGTTAATTTTGTTTGAGATGTACATCTGCGAAGTAACAGAATGTGGTTGCAAGTTCAATGGTTTAAGGTATGGTAATTTAACTTGAATCATTTAAGTATTAAACTAATTTTTTGTGCTTTTTTAATGATTTTCTGTCTTTCTTATTGAGATTGAAGAGACGAACGCACTGTCAAGTACTTATTGCTTTTTTTTTTAGTAATTTTTCTTATTTTGTAGAACAGGGCGCAAACGGACGGGAGGCTCACCTGATGTTAAGTGATGCCGTCACCCATAGACACTCCAAATGCCTTTTGGCTCGCGAGTGTGTTGCCAACACAAAAAAAGTTTCTTAAAGATCTTTTATCTTATAAAACATGGATGAAATTCGTTACATGTAACAACATTAGCATACTAAATACTATATTTAGTGTATGGCTCTTTAAGATTAAAAATAAAAATATTTTAATTATAAAAAACTGAGTAAGAACAATTTTTACGGTTAGTTTTTTCTAATTTATATCAACAATAAAAACTTTACAAAGGTTAGCTTTATTTATAAAAATGTAATATTCAAAAGTTCTTACATCAGTAGAAAAGAAAAGTGACCAGCCAAATATTCTATTAAATAGATAATGTACTAGGTCAAATTGGTATTGATGTTGATAATTATAGTTAACTAAGATTTAAGTTGGCGCCTGGTAATAAGTATCGCAATACAGTGAGGAATGTAGTATGCTGCCAGTGTAAAAGGGACACTGCCACAGGGACCGGAGTTTTTAAATTTGTTTTAATTATATTTATTATTAATATGTAGTTTAAGAAAATTGTAAATACTGTATATTTGATTGTAATGATAACTAATAAATACTATTGGCATTATATATGTTCCACGAAGACACACGTAGTAATTCATGAGACAAAGTTGCACAATAATTTTGCATACTCCATTCGATATGACTCCAAATAAAGTGCAATCAGCCTTGTTTTGAACTTGGTTAACCTGGTTAAGCTGTGACCTCCACTGCATAACCAGATTATGTAATTTAATATTTTATTAATAAGAACCGCAGTGGTTTTAAACCATGGTTTCTACGGACCTGACAGATGCTGTCCTGCGTGATCTTTCAAGCGATTATTATACAAAGTATGAAAGTTCCGACTGCAGGGTCATCTCCCGGGTTGATTTGTGAATTTAAACCATTCAGGGCGCCACCCAAACGCATACAATCATTCAAAGCTGTCGGTCAATACGGACGTAAATATATACAATTTAATTAACCTATTTATATGTTCTATTTTCTGGGTGTACATGCGAATATGAGAAAAAGTCAATGATGAAAGTATTTAGGTCAATCAAGGTATGTATATGTGATTAGATCCAGAAAGGGTAACAATACATGGCTTCCATTAAAAAGCTCAATCCCTAACAGTTCTATGTATAACTTCTTTCGTTTTTTAAAACCGCTGGAAACAGATAGTCATCTCCAGGTGCTTCTTTGCTGACCAGGGGGTTTAGTCAAGATGACTTAACAGTAGTTTATACAAAGTTTCATACAAATTTTGTTTTCGACTTTCTACATACACTGCTGTTAAGGCATTATCTCTAAACCCCGTGGACGCTCAGACATGAGTTGCCGATTGAAGAGAAAGAGAACTTTAATTGTAGATTATTATCGATTTTTACGCCGATTTTTTTATGGAAGTATAAAACATCTATTTTCGGTTTAGTAAGAGTTCGTCGATAAAACAGACGCTTGTCCCATATTGGGTGTTCATTATTATTTGGGGAACAGGATCGCGCACGCGCCGATGTCTCTTCCAAATCTTGCCAAGTTTGAGGTAAATAATTTATACAATGCGACATACTTTCTCATTTGTTGTGTTAGGGGCAGAAATGTGTGACTTACGTGAAATTTTGCTAACGTTGTGTATATTTTCCTTTGCAATCAATACTATGCTGCTACATAGAAACATTTTATAAAGGTAATATGTTGCATATTTTGCAATTTTTTATAGTTGTAATAAAATAAACAGTGTCTTTGAAGTGAGATCTAAAATTTTATTTGCGTTTCGACGAAAGATTCGAAGTATTAATTTTCCGGAATTCGAATTAAATCAATGTTATATATAACCACTAAGCTTCAGAGACGGTATGTAATACGCTTATTATATTTTGTATAAAAAATCACGTTTAACCTAATTAACATTAAGAAACAACATCAATATACAATGTATTGCACCAATTTTATGCAACATTCTGCATTCATTCTGACCACGTCCACGTTGCATCGAGCTTTCGATCTATCTCTTTCATATTCTATAAGCGAAAAGGAGATGGATTATCGAAAGTTGTGAAATGGTCACCTGGTTACGATAACTGTTGTTGAATTGTAAAATATACAATTTGATAATGTAACGTATGATTAAAATTTATTATTGGTGGTATTTACTGGTATTGTTTATGGCATATAACTATATAACAGTACTTCCTCGCTGTATTGCGATACTTATTACCAGGCGCCAACTTAAATCTTAGTTAACTATAATTATTAACATCTAATTGGTAGACCTAGTACATTATCTATTCATAGAATACTTGGCTGGTCACTTTTCTTTTCTACTGCCGAAGAACTTTTGAATATTACAGTTTTAGTCCTATTAATAGTAATAGTAGTATAATTATTTTTGTTTAATAGTGGAAAATTTAAATAAACCTTAATAATAATATATAACGTTACGATGAAGTTGATGAAGTTAATTCTTAATGAAAAAAATGGTATGTGTAAAAACAATGGAGTGTAATTTTTTATGGTTACAAATAGGAACAGCTTTATTAAATTTCCAATGTATACATATATTCATGTATTACATACATGCGAAATTGTGACATGGCCGACCGCGATGGCGCCGGCCTATGCGTTTCCTACTAACCTACTTGTGGAAAGAAATCAACACATTTTGGTCTGTAGAATGAAAGTACTTTATAATAACTATAATTTAAATATTAAAAAAAAACTCTATGATAAAATAATAAACAATTTGGTAGCTTAGCGAAACAAGTGTTCGAGATGGCATACTTACCAATGGCGGTACAACCATGGAGGTGTGGATCTCAGATTTTATATTATCCGTGATTTCTCAGAGCCAAGTAGTGCTTAACCTTCTGTGCCTGACGCACGTCGTCGCGTTTTTGGATCTAAGGCATGCCGTCCATGCCAGGCATGCTGTACAGCCGTGGATCATACCTTTCGTAGGTCACACGTTGAAAAAAATATTAAAAATCAGTAAATCACTAGAGATTTGTTATCATTGAGCATGGTTTTGTCATGATCTAAATTACTGACAAGCGCTAATAACACAGTTTTTGTAATTGCATTTTTGAACTTAGTAAAAGTAAAAACCGAAACGAAGTACGTAGAACAGTAGAGGTTTTCTTTAAACGCCTTTTGGTAATCTTATTTCGAACAGCGAAACAATATAAGAACGTTTACAACAGCTTATTAAGTTATTGTTTCTTGTTTTCAAAGTTTAAGCGCTCTGAATACTTGTAAAAAATATCTGCAAGGTATGAAATAATACGTATTTGAGCTAATCTATTTTTAGCTTTATAATTAAGAACTAAGAATATTTGGAAAATCAACTTTTGACGGATGTTAAGAGAACAAACAAAAAAACTGCTCTTCATATTTTATTGATTAATGTCCTAACAGTGAAAAATTTAGTAATAGGAGACAATTATTTCTTTATACAATTACATAATGTTTATTTAGTGAACCTCTCTCGGTTTGATATCTAGGATAAATATTAATTCTGATGCACTGCTATGCAAATATTCTCGAGTGGCTCGTACGAACGAGCTCAAATTATACATTGGAATGTATTGTGTTGAATTAAATAAGATTAAACCGTTTTTGTGGTTCTCATTTTTAAACACGCGCAAAAATGTCAAACAATTTTGACATTAAAATGCTGATTTGTCTTTGAACTTTTCAACAGACTCTTAACCAATACACGATAAAAGTATTTAGCTATTATTAAGGCTGGCGACACTTGCGAGCCTTTCGATATTGCAGTTGATTATAGACGGTTAAACCTTGCATTGGGTAATTCTTCTACCCGTTCTCCTGTGTATGAAATATGTTGTTGATTTAATTTCTATTAAAGTAATTGTTTTGTGTTAAAAGATGTATCATGAACCAACAGTCACGGGTTATCTAATTATGTTAATTATTATAATTATTTATATTTTTGTATTTGGTTTCAGGTAAATATGAACAAGACATTACAAAGGTATGTAAGGACTGTAAAAATAATATACCTTAATGCGAATAAAATTACGATAAGAAAAGAGCGTACCAATTCTTAAAAGGCCGACAACGCACTCGCCAGCCCTTTGGAATTGAGAGCGTCCATAGGCGCCGGTCACATAACTTATAATTGAATAAAATAATGGACCACATGTATTCAGCGGTTGTCGTTTCAACTTTTTATATACATTCTTGGTTTAAATGCTTGCGTGAAAGCTTTAAACTGGAAAAAGGAAAAACATGTATTTTCTCGTTCAATTGAGAGCAATGAAGCCTTAAATTGTAGGCAATTACTTCCGTTGTTTAGAATTAAAGAATGCTTGATTTACAAGAGTTTTGTTCGAATGTAAAATTTGTATTTTTATCAAATTCTTTAATCATTTTAAAACCGTCAAACGTATACAAATAGACCTCTTTTGTTTTTATGTACGCGGAGAAAATGCTTTTAACTATTGGGTACATTTGACCTACCAACGTAAGATATACGGAATCGTTTCCACTAATCCTATAAGTGCGAGAAAGAAAATCTTAATCTTAGATAAGAGAAAGGTAAAAAAGTGACATTATTATGTTGAGTATTTAAGATTTATAATCCACTGATAATATGAAATAAAAATGCTGATACAAGATATTACTAAAAAATAAATAAATAATGAATCACTGGCGCTACCGTTTTAGAACGCCTAATGCAAGCCTGTTTCGTTACCATAATATCCATCAACGTTCACAAACTCCATTTGTGCATAACCGGCGATCGAACCTACGACCTCAGGGATGAGAGTCGCACGCTGAAGCCACTAGGCCAGTACAGCTCACAAGACATTACTACGTTTAGTAACACGAGAGAAAAGGACAGAAAATGCATTATCAAACGCTTATGTATGTACACACTACACATATTGGTAGTAAATATACAAAAATATATATATATATTTTAATATTGATGTTTATAGTTATTGATATCAATAAGTATTGATCTAATGTGAAAATGTTGACTAGGAAACTTAATTTAGTTTTGTAGAAGTCTCTTAAATAAAATAAAGTTTTAGTTATACCGTTTATATATGGCATCTATACTGTCACGCCACTACATAATACGACGAAACGCATGACAAAGTTTGCCTCCAACAAAATTAATAAGTGAGTTTCCTAACATACCAAAATCTTACACGACATTTACGACATACTCGTTGATGACATCAGGTTGGGCAAGTTGAAGGCCCAGTTGTTTCCCCACGCTTATAATTCAATTCGCATATCGTTGACCAATACAGCCTGAAAGGGAGTTGCGGAGGCTGCGCCGGCGGACCGGTTACAACGACCTTGTGCATTCACTTGATCTATACTGCTATTGGGAATCTCGTAAAGTATTTACGAAAGTGTAAATGAAATACAAAAACGTTTATACATAAAATGCTATATTTTAATTAAGTCGCTCGCTTTTATCCTTAAAATTTTATTTGTTATATGTTAAGAATGTTAAATTAAATTAAATATTTTATGGCCTTTATATTCAGTACTACGTATGTTTTTGTATTTATTGCATGAGATATGCCTAAAGAAATGAATAAATCTAAAAGCTAGTGTTAAAATTACATGACAAAGCTTCTCATTAATTCATGAGATTCTTAAGATCCACTTACTTACTAATTCATTAAATATTCATGAATTTTGATTTTCGCGGAGTAATGATTGATTAATGATTGAAACCAAACGATAACAAAATATTTGATTATGTGCTTATTGATAATTAATTATCATTATTATGACTGGATTATGTAATAGATTATTATACTTGTTTTTACTACTTCTATAGACTAGACTGGCTATTGAAAAGTAGGACTTTTTTTAATCAATATATAACTTACTCTAAACATGGTTCTTTAAGATTCTAATTTAATTGTTAATTACGAATATTGTATAGGTTTACTTATAGATACTAAAATAATATTCCAATACACATAATTAATAATTAGGGAAAAGATGAAGATAATGCCATTGACCTTCGTACTCGCCTTGATGTATTGTAGCAACAGGTGTTTTTGTATTTGTCAAGTGACGCAAAGCACGAACAGTTGGTTAGCGAGTAGTAAGGCTTCGCGGATTACAGGAAAGACCATATGGCAATATGTAGCTTCCGCTTTTCAAAATCTGGCGTTCTCCATTTTGATTATAGAAAACATTGAACGGTTTAAAATAAGAACAATATTTGAAATTGCAAAGTATCAAGCCAAGTAATTTAATATGTAATATTTTATTATTACTTTGTTGGAGGCTCAATCAACTTTCAGTTTTCATTAAGATATTCCGATACAAGAGAGCAAAGTACATATTACAAATGAATCTAAATCACTCAAGTACGAACAAATTGTTTGTCTTTTGAAGCACTTCCGTCATTGTTCTGATGATTGATTTTTCCTCCGACCTTCGAGATGTTTGCAACATAATTGTACATGTTTTATGATGTGTTTTATCGATATTTGGTCTGAAATAACCTTAAATATAGTTAAGTTGACGCACTAAAACGTAATATTATCTATTGTGTTGTTTGCTATGACAGAATTGTGGTTTTAAACAGAAATGTAATGAGAACTTAAATACTTGAAGCTGTAGACACACATCGGCATTAACCTTATAATATAATAAAAATACACCGGAGAAACTTAATGCTAATAGCGAACAGATTGTCAGTTTATAGTGTGAATAGCTGTTCTGAAATTTCAGTTTTCACCATCAATCAAGCGAAACGAAACTACCTGTCGAAGAAAGCACTTTCTATACTAAAGCAAAACAGCGCTGGATGATAATTTATTATCTTCCTGCGCGTGAGTGTCGCAGTTTACTAAGCGGCTTTTCGCTGTACGCGCATAAGTCAACAGTCGCTCACGGCCGTGCATGGAGGCCGCACGCGTTTTCCTATTTGTCGCGTTAAAAAAACTAATACGTAATCAGTGATTAAGTGAAGTGAACAGTGGCTAAACGCTTTGTGACCAAGGTTAATAGTGCAAATTTAATTTGGTGTTTGGAACCTTCGATATTGTGTTGTCACGGTTTTAATTGGTTTGCAAATTAATTGATTTTTAACTACATTGATAACGAAGTGTCGTTAGGTTCTAAATGTTTTTCTCGGTTTAGGGTTTGAATATTTGTGACTCATCGAAGGATTTGTTGTGTAGGTAGCTTAGGTTCTTCAAATATTATGCTCTATACAATTTACAGTAACTATTGGGTTTTAAGGTTATTATTGGTTCTATAGGAATAGAAACTTAGTCCTGTCGAGTTTCTTCTATACATATAACTGTCTTATAAACTAAATCGATAATTACTAAATTACTATTCACTTTTAAAAAATGTGCACATTTAGCTGCAAAATGCTGATTTTGCGTCATTTTTAACCTTAAGATAACTTATTTGATATCAGTATCAAGTGTTATTGTTTAAAATACAAACGTCTTATAACTATCGAATATATTTTTTGGGCTCAAGGCTTAAAAATTAAGCGGTTTCTGTTGCTCCTAAATGAGTTTGACAAATGAAATAACTTAAAATCAAATTATAGTTGTAACCTGGCGGCGAGTTGTTTATACATAATCAGAAATCAGATCAAATGACGCCATTTTTGTCTTATACACCCGTTAAACTAGGTCTCTGTGTTGTTTAAGCATTGTACAAAACAAAACACTTGTTATAACAGCCGTATACATCAGACTTGCCTATTCAGGAATTATAAGTAACATTTTTCTAATAACAGGCTTATATGATGTGCATAAATCTTTATTAGTAAGACTGATATTATTTGGCAGACACTTGTGTAGTAGTTTGTCAAAGTTAGACAGAGCTGCTGTATAGCTGATAAAAGCGAAAGTGACTGAGGTATATACATTTGTTCTTTAAGGTACTTTTATAACTTTCCTTTCCTTGTAAATATTATATAATCAGGTAACACTCAAGCATACTTTACTGAAACTTAAAATATGAGATAAGTTGGTCAATTCAAACTGGTTCAGACTATAATATTTAACCAATAAAACGGGATATTTAGCAGTTAACACATTTGTTACAATACATTACTTCCTGGACAATACATTTGATCATTAATTAGAGTACAGATAGAAGTTTGAAAACTAGGCTTTTATAATAGGGGCCGTTCAAGTATTACGTAAGCAGATTTACTGTAATCTATCCCCAATTGTCAGCTAAAAGTTAGCAAAGCTCTTAAAAATAAAAGTACATAAACGTATTAATTTCTTGTAGGAATCTTCGAAAATGCATGTTTTCAAACATAGACAATGTGTGTGTAATATGTGTAAAAAAGTAAATAATTATTGTTGTCGTAATAACCAAACAAACAAATCAAAGACACCTCCCTATAGTGTTTACGTAATACTTGAAAGGCCCCAAAGGCTGTTATTACCAGTATTTTTATTTACTTTACCATTGACACAGTTGTCTAAACCGAAGCAAATATGTCAATCTAATCCTATCTTCGTGATATGGGATTTTCCCACGCTTTATCGTAAATTTTTCTATTCTCAGCAAATCGGAGAAAGTTAGCCACTTATGTAAAGACTAATTATGACTATCTCTAGAATGTTAATTGCACCTTAAATCCGCATATAGGTATAATTATGATATAATCGTGAGTGAATACTATACGTGAGTGACATGTACTATATATTAGAAGAACAAAGAAAACAAGTAAATGAATTTTTGAGAATTGGAATTATATCCCGCATAAATTATACTAATAACTTTAGGTGGGCTGATTCATCTTTAATAAAAAAAAAATGTGTATGTACTTATTTACACACTTGCGTGTTGCGTTAGAAGTTATACTTATTTTATAACAAGCTAAAAATCTTTATAAAATTTAATTATACGTTTGTAGAAAAATCGACACTAACAATAGAATAAGGGTATTGAATACATTAAAAGTTTTATTATAGCACATTTTCTAGTTAAATAAAGTTTTTTTTACATAATTAAATTAATGGACATTTTTTATTTTAACTACTATGCTAACTTTAGGATGTCGATTTTTTGTCACTCTGTGTGCGCGCATCGTAAAAATTTACTCTCATAATTTTTCCCTAACGCGCCAAAAGAAGTATAACTTCAAATTACTTGATAAATATTTTACTTATTAATTTAATTACTTAAAATAAAGTATGTTAATTATTATATGACGTTTTTGAGAGATGACGTCATTTTTTTGATGACATAGTGAAAGCCAATATTTTGATTTTAGTTGTATTTCATAGCTTTATTAGGTGTAATTGCAAGTCGTTTATTCTTCAACTGCTTTGATAGTATATTGAAATATTTAGTCAATGTGAGCGATAAGTTGTAACTTATAAGTTCCGAAGGTTGTACCCACGCGGAAAATTCTTGAGTGGGAAGTTAAAATAATTATTTATTCCATGGAGACCATTTCGGCAAAGTTTAAGCTTTATTTATTTATATTAGAGACATAATAGTAATTCATTGATTCATGAATTACCATAAAATTATATTCATGTTATAATATCAATACAAGGATAATATAACAAGTGAAATGAAAAAATATTCAAAAAAGGAATTTGTTTGATTTCCTTTCATTTTTCTTCTATAGTACTTTGATTATGAGAAACCTCGGTCTTATAATTAAGGAAACTATTTTCTTTGAAATAGACACTGTTATGCTTCAGAGGTTTAACTTTTGAAGGCGCAAAAACAATGTTTTTCCTTACTTTATTCAAGTTTTTGTAACTTTTAATCTTTATGATTTGTAATTTGTAACTTTGTCTATTCTACGACTTCTTACGTATTGTATTATTTCTTCTGGAAGTTATTTAACATTTTCTTACTAATTAAAGTTCTTTGCAAAAATGTATTTTTATAGCAACTTTTTCCGATTCTCATAAACTTTTTTCAAATGATAATGAACTGTTGTAGTATATATATATTATATATATATATATATATATATATATATATATATATATATATATAATGTTTATCTAATTAAATATTAATTAACAAATATTATAATATTAATTATTTCACACACAATTATTATTTTTGTCAACAACAACAAAATAACAACTTGTAAAACTAAGTAATAAAAGCAAAACGAATTTAGTTCGATTTTTTAATTTAAATTCTGAAACTGACGTCATGCGAAGTATTTTTTTAAATAAAACTCCGTCAGCTGTGACGCGGATAAAATACAGTATATTACCTTACAAGATAAGTTACGCTTCGGTGGGTAGAGGCACATTGTTACCTAAATAACACGTTTTAAAAACTTTAGTTTCCATTCGATGTATATATAAAATAAACGTAGGGCAAATGGCGGCCTTATGGCTTTCGAACGAAGTCTTCCAGACAACTGTGTGGGAAAATTACTTAATGTAAGCTCAAGAAGTGCAAACAATGTAAACAGTGAAAAGGACAATAATAATAAAATGAAGCACGATAATTTGAGATCAATTAGTACAAAAATAAGTGATACGATGTAGATAGGTAATGCTTATACAGTGGAGATATAAAGAAAGGCAGAGATGGAGCTAAGCGGATAGGGATGAGTAGTGAATTCCATAGCCTCACTGCATCTTTAAGGATTATGTCTTAAAGGCTTTAATGTTTCTTACCAAACGAAACGAATGTTTTCACCGGTAAACAAAAATAGGAGTAATAGGCTCTTTGCATTAACCACTAAACAACACAGAGAATATTCTAATAACTTCAATTGAGGTGATGTATCAATAAGAATAAAAATGCGAAGTTTAGTAATTGTATGTTTTTTAACAATATCTGAATGGAGTTACTAAGGTTTAAATCGGATTAAAGCTATTTGTATTACTATAAACTTATAATTATTACATAATTTTAAATTTATCCGGTAAAAAAAATTGTTTTCTTTCAATGTGTAAAAGCTATGTTAACCAAAGACAATACTATTTTACCAAATTTACTTAATATACGACGTGGAAATGACAGATGAAGAAAATGGATTCTTATTGTTCATCATATATTAAGAGAAATACAATTGTCTCCGCCGTATGACATTACTCATTTATCAAAAAGATATTATGTATAGTAAAGTGACGGATCCTAATAAAGGATCTGTTATAATCGTTTGTATATATGCAGACCACGTTTGTATGATGAATGATCAGGCTTGAACACTAATAACTATCCACTACTATGATTTACTCGCTTCTCGATTGGGAGTTTATCGGTGAAGTTTTTGACGGGTGAGAAAAAAACATCAGGTTAAATTATTTACAAGGCCGTTAGAGATCCGGTCACATATAAGAGGCATGATTCAGAAATCTTGGTATCTTCAATGATAACCTATTGGGTTTTACTCTTCATTATCGGACGTTAAGGCAGAATACAAAATATCGTATCACCTCGACGTATGTCGTTACACTGAGCGTTTCTTAAAGCAGTTTGTGCCGCGCACGACCACTACGTGGAATCAGCTGCCCACTGAAGTATTTCCGAACCATATCTTTTGGTGATTTTTTACTTAAAGATATTATAAAGTTTGCTGTATCCGTACAGTGTTACTATATATGTCTAACTTTAGTTTATATTTTGACGTAGATCAATGATTAATTATTATGACGTAGGTTTTCTGTTTGACAGTTAACTGATTCTTTTGAGGCTATTGCGGCTTATTTGCTCAAAATAAATATATTGTAAATACTGTATATTTGTGTGTTAGAAATATACATTATTATATATACATATATTTTGTTAATTTTAAACCACGAACTTAAATGCTTATTTCTGTGAAAACACAAGTCTACTGTGTTTTGTTTTACAACTGACTTTATTTATATTGATAAATTAGTTAAACTATAGACACAAAAGATGACGTTAATAGTAAGAGTTTATTATGAAAATATAAAACTATCTGTCATTTTTGACATATTCTATAAAAAATACAAGAGAGCTCTAACGAATGAGTTCGCATAGTAGTATCCACTATAGAAGTCATATTCCTTAGATATGATTTATGTCACGAAAGCAACGTCATTATGCCAACCACTTTCATTTTCTCCAGTCGATAGCTTTGTTTACCAGATGTTAACGGTATAGTTACTATGGCAGTGAGTTATTATACATAATATTACTGTATTAAATCGTATATTTCTATGTGTATTGGCCTCTAAATTTACACCTCCAGCGGTCACTGTTCTGTGCCAACTCCCGCCAATTACTGGATTTAGGCTGCAGCAAATCCTCTTCTACTCTAGCGATCCAATGGTACCCGGGCAAGCCTACTAGTTACCGCCTACTACTTAATATGCTTTTTTCACTACTAGACCTTGCCCCATGCTCTCAAGGTACCCCAGCAAACGACCTGGGACTTTTCGCCTATAATGGTCATCAATATTTCTATACCAATTTATCTATTGACCCATTCTCCCTTCTTATCGGCCCTAGGATTTTACATCATAATTTATTTTTATATTACACGATTTTAACTATAACACTGGACATTGCACTTTTTACTCAGCGTAAAAACTGTTTGGTAGTTTAGTTTGGGTATGTTCGTTAAAACAGAGTTGTATCGTGATTCTAAGTGGTTATTTTGGTAGGTAAAATGATAAGCAAGTGTGATGACTTCAAGTAATGACGATATAATTGTAGGAAAAGCGGAATTTAATATTTATTTTCATGAAGTAACTGATATCGCTAGAAGAAAATTAAAAATAGCCCCTAAATAAAATAGATGAAACATTTATTATAATGAAATAAATCAATTGGTGTACAACACAATATGCAGATCCTGATCGATCAACTGGAAAGTATAAAGTTTTATTCATAGAACTTTCCTTAATCGCTAAACATTCCACTGCGAAAGCTTTGTGTATCATTACAAGAATAAACAGCTTTATATATTTTAGGATGTTTCCAGATTCGTGGAATTGTTAATATAATTTTATCTTGTATATAGTTGGATTTGTATAATCCTAAAGGGCGGTTTGGGATATTTCATTTTAGCTTCGGTAGCTTTTATTATGCTTTAGAAAGTTGGGTATTATATTCAAAATATTTTTTCAACTACTTGATATTTTTCTAGAATCGATTCTTGACTACGCAATTTTTTTTTAATGATTTGATTGAATTATGAGCGATACCGATGCTTTCTCTTCTCTCTTTCTCAATACTGACTTGAACTTTTAAGTTTGCAGTATTGAGTAATGATAGTCATTTTCTTCAAAAAACTTAATGCGGACCTCCAGATGTGTCAGTATACATAATATATTAGTACTTAGAATAAATCAGTGGTATTAGAACCTGTTTTAGGTCTAATCCTCAGATTTCTGTATCTGTTTGTATTTGTTTTCTGTATTTGTCAATCTAATTAATAGGCAAGTAGGTAATCAGCATAATGTGTCGACTTTTTTTCGGTCTAAGGCAAGCCGGTTTCCTCGCGATGTTTTCCTTCACCGTTCGAGCCAATGTTAAACGCGCATATAGAAAGAAAGTCCGTATTACTTACTGAATACTTATTTTTACTAATGCACTAAGTGTTTGTTTGTCTGTTAAACTGCGCAACTGCTAAATCGCTATGTGTGTTGATAGATATGCTACACACTTACGGTGTTATAGGTCAATGAACTCCGCTTCCTGGAAACGTAAAAATAAATGCCTCATGTTTAAACGAGGTATATATAGATAATATGATTAAATAAAATAGTTTTGTTGAACACATAACATGATGAATGAGTACATGTGCTCACTTATCGCCTAGTGCTCTATTCCAGACTTAGTAGGTAATTTTTATTGTAGGTTAAACAATATTTTTGCTGCTCTCATTTAAAAGATTTAAGGCTGTCAGAAATAAATGGATATTTCGCCTAATACGTGTCAAGTATTTTATATCACCAGTGATCTGCCAGTGTTTATCACATCTTAAATACAATGTAACAGAAAGATAGTGATTACCAAATAAATATTTCCTTAACTAAACAAATACAAGTTAATTCTGTAGGTTAGTATATTGTTTAGTTAGAGTTAGATATAGTATTTTTCATAAAAGTCTAATAGTATCGTATTACCTTTCTAAGTCTTCTATCTTTTATATCTGGTTCCTCATAAAAAGAGAGACGAAAAGTATATTGGTTCCTTATCACTGTCGTGTCACATTTTTTTAATATGGTGTGATAAAACATTTATTTATTTGAATTGTAGTTTATAAATAAAACCCTTTGATAGACAATATTCAATTTATCGAATCCCTACGATTTTCTAAGGGAAATACTTTGATCTGGGTTCTGACACTTGAGATAGTAATAGACTATAAACGATATCACTTATTTCATTTTTATAGAGTATTCAATAGTTTATGGTTAATATTTTTTTTGCAATTTGTATGAGCCGATTTATATAATGATGACTTGAATAAACCGGTTTTCTTTTCGTTAAATAACGTAAAACTTCTTCATGATCAAATGATAATTGCTCTTTTGTCACAGACTTTAATCCCTTAAAACTTTATAAGAGGGAATACAATAATTTATTTATTTATTTCATATATTTATAAACATTAAATATGCATATTTTCTGTTTTCTCTACTTCAGCCCAAGTTCTAATAAATGCATTACTTTTGTCTTTTGTCTCTTAATTATAAAAATACCTTAATTAAGTTTTAGCGAAATTATAAGACACCGGAGCTTGTAATTACGTTGTTTTTAATTAAAGATATCGTTTTATCTTTTCACGACAGCGAGTTGAGTTCTCTTTGATAGATCGCTATCTGAAGTCAAAGAAATTCTTTGTAATATGAAAACTTCATACTGTGAGAGAAATGTGTTAACGTAATTTTAGACAGGAGTATTGTTGACTGATAAGGCAGAAAATTTATAATTTAATAATTATTTTTAACTACAGTATGTCGGTATTTATATTATATATATTAATGTAAAGAAGCCATTGGTCCTCTGTGGAAAAGACTTGCCAGGGATAGGAAGTACTGGACACAGCTGAAGGAGGCCTTTGTGCCACAAAGTCAATAATAATTATTCAGAATTTTAGAAAGGAAAAGAACGAATGTTGGGGCTTAGCACAAAAATGGTTGATAAACACTGATTTAGATACTTTGTTTTATTTTTCTTTAATATCACCTGGCGATTCTAGATTATAACTGTTATACAAAATTTATAGCCTAATTAAAATGGTATTTTTTTTAAAGTTTTCTCGTAGTGGGTTAATAATAAAGTTACCCAATGCATGTTGCAAATCAACTGGCCCACAAAATTTGTGTGAATGCACTATTAGCTGTCGGTCTTCCTATAGTCTGTATGGGAACTAGATCTCTAGGTGAGCTAACAATATGTACTTAATTGATTGACGTGTTGATAGTATAATTATGCTAATTGAGAGCTTGTAATTACGCTTTGCTACTTCCTGTATTTCATTTCTTATCTATTATTCGCTTTACAAATTTATTTAAGTACCGTTTAAACTTTTGCTACGTACAAGGATTCTAAGAGGCTTAACTCGAAGAGTTTCTGGAGTAGAGATTATGAGTTACCACTTCTTTATCCGCGAAATAAATGCTTTGGAAATTGAATGACATAAAGGTTTCTTTAGGAATTATATTTTGTTCTTGGTTTAATTTCGAACTATAATTCCTAATTGTAGTGGCCCAGCTGAACATTTTTTTGTTACTTTTAATTGTATAATATCCTAAAAGAAATCACATTTATTTTTCATCAAATATTGAGAGTTTATTAGACTGACTTTAATTATTCTCATATAGTAACGTTGCTTTGTTTTATGGAATAATACATAATATAAAACAAACGAACCAGTTCCGTTACAAGCTTTTAAGATCTGGGGCTGAGGTTTTTGTATCTGTCTAAGAGGCAAATATTAGCCTCCTGTGCCTGACACATTCCGTCGGCTTTTTGACTCTAAGATAAGCCGGATTCCTCACGATGTTTTCCTTCACCGTTCGAGCGAATGTTAAATGCGCACATAAACAGAAAGTCCATTGGTACACAGCCACAGGTCGAACCTACGACCTCGAGGATGAGAGTCGCACGCTGAAGCCACTAGGCTGACACTGTTTATTACATAATATACTACGTTTAATATTGTGTGTACTATGATACTTTCTTAGGTTAGAAGGTGTTGAATAGCTCATCTCCTATGTAGTGTATACTGCATCGAATATTTATAGCGTAGCAGTTATGCCGTTTATGCCCAGTTAAAATGCTTGCCGGAGCTCAACCTTGTAGGAACTACCCGTAGTGGATTTAGTCGGTATTGCTCATCCAGTGTCTGAATGGCAGAGATTCTGGTGTGGGTCGCATCCCAGATACTCCTGCTACTTTCGTGGCCACATCATCATGACACAGATACAAAAACCTAAGGTACCAGATCTAAAAAGCTTGCAGCGGAACTGGTTTGTTTTGTTTTATATTATGTATTAGTTCATAAAACAAAGCAACGTTACTATATGATACACAAATGTATTCACCTTTCTCAGTCTTTTTACAAAGTATGACTCCGGTGTCAAACATATTAAATCATTTAGCAGTTGAACCAGTTCAACAGTTTAGGTTATATCAATTGAACCTTCGCTTATAAAAGGATGTTTAGCATAATGTGGTGTTTTGTAAATGTTGAATGTTTTAACGATCAGGTCAATGTATGGTGTTGTCATACACACAATAGTGAATGGACTGACAATACAACTTGTCTGCTGTAACATTTCAATGGGAGGCTAAATTGCTGATTTGTTATTATGGCATTTTTAAACGATTTACGACGAACGTCAATATTTTGAATGCGGCTCACAAAGTGACTGAATTAATATAACTAATATGTATGCTATAGATTTTTCATTACATTTTAAGTTATTATTTTGTTGTTTTAAATCTCTCATTATGACAAAACGTAGCTGTACCAAAATGTTTTCGGGTATTTAATTTTATAAATAAATATATTAATTCAGATTTTGTATACCTTATAACTATACAATATTTTATATAAGTTATATAAAACCTTATAGTAGCGGATAACTGCTATATGTTATTCTATATATGAGTGTATACAGTCATCACTATTCAGTTATACAAGCGGGTCATTGGATCCAGTCGATTTGTACGATCCAGTTACACTTAGAAAGTATGTGCTAAGTGAATATTTCTCCTTGTATTTGCAAATATGAAACTTAAAAATTCTTTTTAGAATTTCAAAGTGTATTGGAATTACTGTTGGTGATTTGTTTTAGTTTTAAAAAGCGCTGGACTGTCAATTAAATCTTAAAAAAATAAACTTAATCTAATTACTAAATCAGGTTTTTAAATTCGTGTGAATTGGATAGCAATAATTTAAACAAACTACACTTTTCAACGAAGCATCTTTACGTAAATGTTGTAATCAATGTTAATTACCTATTATATAAATTATTTAAATGTTATTAATATGTTGCAAAGACAAAGACCTACCATTTCGAGTCGGCTTTTATTGTGGGCGACGCGCCGCCAAAAATTTCCTATCACGTATGTGAATTGTGAATCGCTTGTGTTGTCGTCCTCTACCACGCTTTCCATAACGTTGACGCCATTTTGTCAAATTATAACATGCCGAGTCAACTTCCACTTCAGCTTTTAATTAGTCGTTCCAATTGCATTCAAATAAAAATAACTCATTACTAATGTTACTATATAATAAATGCAATCATATATATTGAAAGTTATTTCACATTAACGCAGAGTAAATTTTTAAATTTGGAACATGTGCGCGAATTTACAGCAAGACGAAGTTACCGGTGTCTTTATCATTCATAATGAGTGGACAATTTTCAGACGGTTCCAAGTCCTTTGAGCGGAACAGGACAAGCACTCGGAATACTAAGTAGTACCTTTTATAAGTGAAATTGTTAGTGACCGTTTAATAGCCTTTAGCCCAAAGCGATGAAGACGAAGATGTACAAGAATATATTACCACTTAGAAACTTACGAATTAGTACCGCAGAATACGATAAAAGGTTTAACTTCACGGGGTCCTATTTTTCTATAAACTGATGTATTCTTAGAGTAAACTATTTCTAAAGAGTAATTTGAACCAGTCTTAGTAAGCTAAAATTAATTAAATCAAATGAATACACTTATGAATTACAAACAAAATAGATCCCAAATCAAGGGCGTAGAACGAGCGAGAAGAACTGGCAATAGCCACTCTTGTTATTTCTATAATAACCTCTGTTATCATGTGTTGACGATAATTTACAATAATCAAGGTTGATCAAGGGCAGACCGCACATCAGTTCCGCAGTTTCTCACATTACACAGACGAGCGGTTTACCACAATTTCAAGCAATTTTACTTTCGATAAATTGTATCTATTGTTCTAATAGTTTTGTGGTAATACTTCATGCACGGATAGACTTTACGTAATATAATTTGTTGATGTTAACTGTGAAATGAATTGTTAGGCGTTCATAATCTTAGAATTGTTTTATCATGTACGTAAAAATAGTCAAGTAAATAAATAAAAAAAATTAACGGTCTTAATAAATATTTTTATCTATTATATTTTTCAATAATAGCAAATATTATTATTTTTTACTCTAAAATAATATAGAGTTCTAAATAAGTTTCGCCCAGTTTGAGATGAGTTACAAATATGTGACAAATTATATATGTGTGTAGTGATATTTTACTCTTAATAAAAATTTGGCCATTTCGTAGTCAAATAGTATAGCGCAATCACAATAGCTGGATTTAATAAATAGAATCAAACCGTTGATTGCATCATGACAGATGTAGACATCACTTTCATTTTTAACCCGAACAATTATTTAGCTAGCGCAGCGATTGACACTGACTTGGATCTGTCAATGATATATTCTGTAAACTAAGGTTTATATATAGATGCTATTAAACATACCAAAAAAATAATTAATGAAAAATTGCAAGCTAGACTAAACTAGAATACATGACAGTGCTTAGTTTTGTATATGAACACTATATGAACATGTTTCTAACATAGAGAGAGAAACTAATTTAGGTCAGGTTTTGTTTAATGGCACAGAAAGTTCATGTAATAAAAAAATCTCAAAAATGTGTGTGACACAACTAAAAACGATTAAACGAATAGCTGTTAGATTGTCTAGTTAAAACTCATGAATGGCTGGATCTGCATAATTATGATCTTGAAATATTTGTGAAAGTTTAGGAAAGGTTTATACTTTATACGATGGGAAACATAAATAATAAGTAAAGAAAAATACTAAAAAATAAAATTTTATTGTAGAATAAAAACTGTTCCTAGATGGGAAATATTGGATGTCTTTTTTCTTGTTACAAGTAACTGTCACTTGGTTGTCATATTTTTATAGCCTTCAGAAATTTGTGTGGTGTGGTGAGGTCTGATCTCTTTGGTAATACTATATAAAATATATTTAGGTGATACGAAGTTCACCCGGTCATCCAGTTTGTGATTTTGTTATTTTTATAAAAGTGTATTCGTACTTTTGTGTTTTCACCTTACGTGAAAAGCTGAAGGATATTAAAAATAAATTAAGCTGATAGTAATTTCGCTAATGTATTGGCGATAACAGTTCGTTGATCTTTGTAAACCTGTTCCTTGTGTGTTACGTTTAAATACAAATGTTACATTTAAACATGCATACTTATTGATTAATTCATTCTTCTATACCGTGTTACTTAATAGACCAATAGTATTATTATTTTAGTTAACCTCAAGATAACTGTTGAGTCATTGCTTAACTTCATCGCAGCGTTATATTATAATAATGTTCACCAGCGCTCAAATTTAATGACGTGGAACAAGTGATACCTGTATCTTATGTTCCATAATAAACATATTTTATTTTTAACACTTAATTCCTATTAATAGGAGACACTTGTCAGTTCCAGTTCAAGAACTGTTAATAATATATTACAAATAACATTTACCACCGCTCAAGATTAACGTTTTAAATAAAAACTGTTTTTAATCTTCTACTGTGTAGAATATTGTTTAACAGAGACTCTGAATAGTAGAATCTGGCGTATCGATCCACATACATCGCTCCCGAGGGTGCGTGTATTTGTATGTCGGGATAAAAGTGTACATTAAAAAAAAATTGAGGTTTTCACAAATATTTCAACAGTTTAACATGTTCAGCTTTGCATTGAGGTATCGGTCAAGCAGTTCTGTAGATTGGATTGCTTTATTTCAGCAGATGTTTCTGCGAATCATCAAGCTTATAGATGGTTTAAAGTTGCCTGGAATAGTTATTTGCATCCGTTCCTGAGGACTGAAATGATCAAGTGCTTGGGTCGTATCGATATGGATTTAAACTTAAATTTAGTCATACATTTATTAAATTGTTCCATTTTTAAACGATACTACTTGTAAAATTAAAAGAAATCGATGAAGAATCCTTAGAAATAAATGTTTTCAAGAAAAGATTATTAGCTACTTACAACATTTTAAACATTTCCACTTATTTAAGTTACATAAAAAATTATACTGTGTGTCAGCAATAATGGCTTAATTATAATACATTTTAAACATATTTTATTGGTAAGTATTTACGGTGTTAAAGTAACCTTTGCGTTGGTAATTTCAACTTGGTTTCATTGGGTAATGCTCACTGGGTACTCGCGGTTGTGCAAATTCTGCCATGGAAATAAAAAAAAGCTTTATCATAACATATGTTAATAATTGTCTATCATATCTCATGAAACGCATGAGGATAAATGTCTTTTAACCTAGCTCCTGAGTTGTACCGAGTTACTATTAGGTGGGGCTTGTAAATGCTGGTTTCTAGCTTCTAAAGCATCTTTTACACATGCTTTGAATAAAAGAAAATAATCTTAGTATATCATCCGGAACTAAAATACCCTGGAATTGTTGACGATGCTTTGGTGGCATTGCATCACGGAACCTGTCGAACCAGAGGTCAAAGAGGTGACACGACATTGACCTCGGCGCGTCATATGCAAAGTCCTTGTGCTTTTTTATAATTTTTTTACTGAAATAAATTCTAAAAATTTATACAATCGATTTGAGTAAAAAGTTATTTTATAATAACATAAATCTTTTAATACAAAATCAGTCCTGCGAACTTCGTTATGACTTAAAATTATTTTTTAAATAGCCTACCTTTTTAGTAGCTACGTATGGATCAAAAAACCTTACTTAGAGTTTAAGAAATAAATCAAAACGACTCGGCTTGGTCCAGCGAGTTTAACTGTTATATATTAAATATGCTTTATATTATCTACAATTAAACATATAAAACTGTTACTAGAAATTCATTGAATGGTAGAACCAAGCAGAAACCATTTCTTTTCTGTGTTCTATGTTGATATTTTTCACAATAGTTTTTATGAATTTAAAAAGAATATTCGCGGTGAAGACTAACGTCCTGAAAAACTTATTTTGTTTTGTAGTAACTTCATGTATTCAATCAATCTGTTGTCTGTTTCTGTACCGAAAATGTAAAAATAAAAAAAATGGTAGATTTAGGAGTTTAAAGGTTTTTTTTATTTTTTTTAAGTAATGAGATTATTGATATAGTCGGCATAGGTCACACTTTCAGAGCTGCGTTACCGTTTCAGAACACTTTTGCAGGTCGTATTAATTTGACAGGCTTTACTTAATAACTTAAGTAATTTCTCACAGTTGTATTCTTCATGGTCGGGTTACTATAAGGTGCCTGCTGCTAGCAGCCAATATGGGTAGACCCGTGTCATGATCACACCAGCAGCTGCATTTTGCCTTTAGCTAGAGTTACGAAGTCTGACACCCCGCAGTTTCAAGATTCTTTATATATTGACGATATTTGATACACAAGCACAAAATGCAGTACACATAAGTCGACAAGTGTTTTTCGTGCTGCGCTTCAATAAATCTGCTCTAGATCAGTCAGAGACATGCAATACGTTATCTTGAACTAGTCTAGATTTCACGTAACCGTTATTTTACCAAACATCTGCGATTGATAATTTTGTTTTCGAATTTATTTGGTATTAATTTTAATTAATCATTAAAATTTAGGTATATTATGGGATAATACAATTTTTAATTAGCCAATTGTGGAACCGACCTCCAATTGTTTTAAAAGAGAGCTGCCCGCAAACGCTGGCAACACACCCTCTAAAATCTCCATCTCCTCCATTGACTGCCTTTGCCTCGTAGGTTGCTTTTCCTGTAATGAAAACTCTACACATATAAATAGGTATATATAAGTAGGTATAGTGATAGTAAAAGTTTGCTATTATCCCTGAATGAAATCGATTGTTAACAATAAAGCTACCAGACTTTATAATTGTTAAATAATACAATAATGTTAGCTATTATAACAAAGTCTGGATATACTTTTTGAGTTTACACAGTGTAATAAATTCGGTACATTTCTCACAGTAGCCGCGAAACCTTAATTCAACCGCTATTCCTTAAATGTGTTTCTCATACTAATAGCACGCGCATTTGCCTCGTTCGCGCCCGCATTTATGCGCATACGCATTAGGGTCAGTAGGCCTATGCGAACAAGCATCACAGCTAGCTTGCTTAAGTACTTTTTACTTTATCTTCATCTATTGATTTGTCTGGTCTGGTGATAAAATAGATAGTGGCCTGTGTTTAAAGGTATTATATCAATTAAGTTCAAATACATATACTTAGTATTGTCTTTTGTTAACATAGCTTTTACACATTAAGAAAAAACACTTTTTCAAAGGATAGAAGCTATGTATTATTATTAAAAACTTATTATTATTTACATAATTTTAAATTTTTTCCGACGTTTCGCGTGCTTTTCAGCGTGCGTGGTCACGGTGACTGAAGACAAAAGGTGTTAAATGTCAAAAGTATCAAAGCTGCAGAGAAAGTTGTGTTATCTGTATTTAGTAATAATTGTTTTTAATAATAATACATCAAATTCAATCCGTTCAAAAAGTGTTTTTCTTAATACATATACTTTATATACATATATAAATTTGCGTGTGTTTGTATTCTCCTTTTAAATGAATTTTGTATAGGATTCGAGAATGGTTTCGCAATGAGACAGGGAAATGTTTGTTAGGTCGGCTAATAAACATATAAAATACGTTAATGTTAATATTACCGATAAATTTGGATCTTGTTACTAACTAAGAGCAGTGTTGACCTAGTGGCTTCAGCGTACGACCCACATCCCTGAGGTCGTAAGTTCTATCAACGGCTGTGCACCAATCGATTGTCATTCCATGTGAGAAATATACCGAAAATATAACGAGGAAATCGGCTTACCTCCGACAAGAAGTCGATGGCGTGTGTCAGGCATAGGAGGTGGATCACCTACTTGCCAAAGACAAATGATCATGAAACAGATACATAAATCTGAGGCCCAGACCTAAAAAGGTTGTAGCGGCACTGTTTTATATCCCCAAATAAAAACAAATTATTTTAATATTTAACAAATTGGTTCATTTATGATCACCGAATTTAACAGTTACCAATTAGTTATAATTGCGTTAAACTGACCGGTAGTTATATCACAAGATATTGCCAAAAGACTTACACAATTTCAAAGGCGACTTCTCACGATATTACGACCCAATGTAAAATGGTTTAAACGACAGTGTGAAAGGGTCATTATGCCTAATTAGGTGTTGGAATGAAGGTGAAAAGTTATTGTGTTTATTTTGTCACTTTTACGTTTAATTTCTTGTTGAAAATTGTGATTGTCGTATTCTTAGCTTTTTAATTGGCAGATATAAAAGCGGTTCACGGTTTGCTTAAACGCACTATAAATTTAATAATATTATATATATATATATATATATATATATTTAATTAATGTAATATATATTTATTTATTAACACTTCGTTGCATTACAATATAAAAAAAAAACTTCTTACTACTTCCAGGCAACCATTGTGAGTAAAGATAAAAAAGTATTAAATTACATAAGATAGGCAAGAAGTGCAAAAATGTTATACACAGTTATTAAGACAAACTAAATAGGAAACAAAAAAAAAACAAACTAAACCAAAAAGATGATACATTAAAAATAAAAAGTAAAGAGACACATAAATCACGATAATTTAAGATTAGTCTCACGTCAGTAAGTAGTTAGTAAGAAAGCTAGGGATACGATGTGGACAGGTAATGTTTGTACAGAAGAAATTTAAAGGAAGGTAGAGAAGGAGCTTAGTGAATAGGGACGGGAACTGAATTCCATATATATACTATAAGCCATCAAACTTATAGCTTGTGAAAAAATTGTGAGATCTAAGCTATAACAATCGTCGTCTCTGCTAGAAGTGCCTTAGAGGTTTGATGATCGGTCAGGTAGTGAAAAAGTGACATAATTAAGAAATTTGACTAGTTATGGTACTCAAAATTGAAGCTTCCCTCAGCTATTGGGAGACTCGTGCGAATTGTGACATAGTCACACCAGCGGGTTGGCGAACAGCTCGCGACCTTTTACCTTCCACCGTACCGATGACAACCAGTTTGTCCAGGTTATCTGGTTCGCGACCAAATGTTTAATATTTAATGTTATTGATATAATAGAAATTAGTAAAAAAAACTCATACGTGTTTGATATTTTTCAAGATATATCGATTAATAACAATGTATGCGATGTTATCGTAACATTTTCCCATCATTCATCAATATTTGAAATTCTATATCAACATTGGCGCGATTCTCACCACACAATTAACATTCTAATTATCCTTAAACTATAACGTATTGGTATGAAACTTTTATTGAAACTTAGTAACAGTACCTATTAGTGCAAATTCATAAACATATATATGAGTCAATAATATAGTACAGCCTATAAACGTACACCAAACAAATGAAATGTTCAGATAAGACACGTTTTTTTGTTGTTGTTTCGGCGTCAAAATAGGTCTTTATCTGTACCTATGTCAACATACATCTATAGAAAACTTCGCCTGTATCATTAATAGTAGTAAATGCTATTCCGACTTTATTTTGAGTTTATCAACCTAATGTTGGGGCATCAGCGCTACGGATAATCAAAGACGAAACTAAATTGAATTCAAAAATGCTGGAGTAAAAAACCGCCTTCGTCGGGAAAAGCGAGGTCCCTTACTTCGTTTTTCGCTCACTTAAGCTACCCTAAAGGCCACGACGGCCCAAGCCGAGGTCCAAGTCTCGCAGGGGACTACCTTGTGCTAGTCGTAGAAATAGCGACGCTCGCCAAAACAGAGCTGACCTGTCAGGGACGTTTAAGGCAAGTGCGAAATTCCATTCATAAAACGAAAGGTTGGTACAGAGTACCCGAACAATTACCAAGATAAAATATTTAGTGGATGACTATGAGAATTCTGTTCCGCTTCCTAAATAAAATATCAGTTATAAATTTTACATGATAGTGGCAAGCCAGATATGGCGTGGTAATAGATGGCGCATTCGCAGTTGAAGAAAACCTTAATATTGCCGGTTATACTGTAAAAGCAAACTTACAACACCCTTGTTTTTCGCACCAGTTCACAATGAAGTTCTCATCGTAATTAAAATTCTTGATCTATCGCATAACCTTGTAACTAACAGGTGGTATCTATTGGTGCAAAAAGTTGCGTGTGCGCAGGGCATGATGAGCGTTGCAAACGGTTATAAATAACAATTTGACTTGTAATGGACTAGATTCCGATAAACTTGATTGGCTGTGGTTATTGCGATTTCAAGGGCGCTATGCAGGTGAAGTGTACACATTCTTCTAGTTTCATATTCTGAGAAGTATGGATATACAGCTTTGTTTGACAGTGACAGTAGGTGACATGTAAATCTATCTTTGAGTTCAAATAACGGAGTACTATTTCTAATTATTAATTAGCCATCCATCTCCATCACAGGTACATCCTGAGCCTGACCATCTTACGATGAAAAATACGCACGTAACAAGTATAACTTACGCCCAAAAAGTCCACGGCTTGTATCAGGCACAAAGGCTGAAGTCCAAGTTATAATTAGGCACATAGACCACAAATTAATGCACAGAATTCATACATACATGACCTTTAGGTAGGTAGGCCATAGTTAAGTCACTTTTATGTTTATTATTTCACTGAATCGTAGTTAAAAATAGAATTTCTTGGTCATCCGCCACGTTAACACGTTCGATTGTTAAGTTATATATCTTCATCACGAATCTCACTAACCATAATACACGATTGTTATTATTAGGTCTGTCGTTCAGATATATTATGCGGGTAGGAAAATTCAGTCATTTTAATTTACCAATATTGTTAATTTTATACATTTAATAGCATGTTTCGAATCGAACCTAGCACTTGTTCTGCACTCGAAGTTGTTTACCACTAGAAGAATATTGCTGTATGAAATAGCCATCCATGTCATGAAATAGTTGTATTTCATACAAATATTCATAAAAATCTTAATTGGGGTGTAATTGCTTGGCTTAAGATTTTTTCTGTTTTTTTTTTGTTTCTCGTGGCTGTTTAGTTTCCAAGTACAGGAATTTGTATTGTGGTGTAGCAGTTCAGACAACAAGGTCTTATTACTGTTTTTTTATTGTTTTTGTACTCTTAATTAAGCAAATAATAAAAATAAAACTTGAATTTTATTCCTTTGCTAATTTAACTGATATAATAGGTTGTTTTCTCACTGCAAGTACCTCGATAGATGAGAAAGATTCAATACATTCAAGATTATTTAATGTTGTGTTGTTTTACGCGTTTTCTCCATGCGCCGGAGTGCGTGTCTCGTGCGTGAAATGCGTAAACGATTCGCTCTGATTGCCACTTTCTTACAGTCCCTAAAAGGAGAGATGGTGTTTAATTGGTTCATTGATACATGAAATAAAGTATCAGGGAAGAATTTATATAGTAGCTGTGCTCTGCAGCTTAAAGCTTTTCTCGGTAAATATTAAATTCCATTTATTTTATATTTGTTAGACATATGGTATCACAGTTTTGTTCATATTGAAGCCTATAGTACCGTAGAACATCACTTGTTCTATTGTTAAAAGTTTCGGCAGTATACGTGATATATTTTATACGTTTTATACGTACGTGATATAGTACACTAATGTAATATTATACAACCTTAGTTCTAATGGTGAAAGAATTTTTCAAATCATTCCAGTTTCGGAACCTATTTAATGCAAACAATCAAATCTTGCTTTATAATATTTGTATTGATTACCCACGATAATTGTTATATTTCGATAAATTTACATATACTATAACTAATAACACATCTAAACATTTCTCAGGATTCACACAATTTATTTATGTGTAACGTATAACATACAGAGGCTAGGGGACTTTAATTTATCATATGTATGTTTGCGCGTCGATATATGTTTATACCCTTCTGAATTTATGTTTTAAAGATACTTATGGACACATAATTTACCGTGAAAGCTTTATACCTTTATCGGATTTCTAAAACCTTTAGTTTTTTAGTAAAATCCACACGAATTTAATCTCTGCCATTTTACTTGTCGAGACAAATGTTATAATAACGTATAAGATGAAGTGTAGATCTATTTGATACTTGTAAAATAGAGTTTGACGTAGAAGAGAGATATCATGACTGTCGAAGACAATACATATGAAAGACTGAAATGGCAATGTCAATAAGAGAAGAAAAGAAAATGGACTTCGTAGGTAAATGGTATCCAAAGGATGAAAAGAGAAGCAAGAGAAGACAGGCGTTGCGAGGATGAGTTCACAAGGACAGCCGCAGAAGAATGGTATATAATAGCGAGATTTGGAGCAGGTCATGAGGCAAGAAGGTAATAGTGTAAAAAATACATGCACTTATTACAACGTTAAAGGCTTATATGATTGTTTTGTTGGCTGTATTACTATATTATTTGGAGTCGAAATGAGGAAACAACACGTTTTTATTAGTAATGTCTCACCCTTAATCATTATCAAAAGCTACACAACGAATATTTTATTTCATAATCTTTATACTCAATACTCCAATGCTATTGTGAATGAAACAATGGTGCTATTTTTCAATAGCAAACAAGTATTCAACCAAATTATATAAGACCCTGTGTTACATCGATCTCAGTTTCTGTATAACAACGAGTAGGTAATATATTGTTTACGAAACAAATATACATTACTATAGTAGAAAAAAATAAATCAAAAGTAGGCAATAAATTTATAGTCAACAATTATTATTAATGATTGTCAAATATTGTTTTGTCTCTCTCTGGGTCGGTACCTCATGTCTGAGTAACGTGGTCGGCTGAAATCTGGCGCGAATAGTTCCAGTCTTGCACTTCTTTTACAACGGCTTATAGTTTTAAGGACGAGGTGTATTTGACTTGATCAGTCCATCTCGGTGAATCTTTACGTGATCTTTTGCTCATCACGATGAGCTTCTCTAGGCTGAGGCTCTACGCATTGTGTGACTAAAATACGAAATGATGCGTTGTCGGCATATGGTTGATGTTGACTTTTTGTAGCTAATGCAAATTACTTTTTTATTTTTATGTAAAGTAACTAGACTAGGCTTTATTCCGAAATAAGTGGTTATTGTTTACTCGTCTATTTATGGAGCGCATTATATAAACACCTCCGTTTCGTAAGAAGTATATATGTACATAGGTAAATATTACGAATCATAGTCCATTCGCAGGTATATATTTTATCACACGAGTTTTATTAGGTATATAGTATATATATAATATGTTAAAACACGTTTAAGTAAACATTTCTGCGTGATATAATAGAAAATTTCTAACTATGTGCGTGACGATATGAAAAATAATAATGTTTCGCATTTTACATAATAGCAAATGTTTTAAATAAAATATTCTCAATGTATATTTATTTAATCAAGTAGTTTTGTGGTATTAGCATTTCAGATGTTTTTAATATAAAAATTTCTTTATTTTAATATTGCATGCTTGTTACCATGGTTACATATCTCTAACTAAAAAGTTATCCTGTATTATTAATAATAAATACATGGTTACAAATAAAGGTAAATAGATGATATCTTTGTTAATTAAGACAATCTTATTTCATTATTAATTTAGAGTAATTTTATGCATTTAATGGCTTTTTCCAGGCTTTACTGTCTTTTACCACCAATTATTTGTTTGATGATTAATCAAGCTATCATGTTTTAGGCCTGCCAACTTTCCTCTTGTGATATAACCGTTACCACCCAGTCGAGAAAGCGTCGATTTCGTATACCATTACGATATAAATTTACAAAATCTATGAATAATGTAATATAATATAAAAATGTTGCATTTCGACTATGCACTTCTAAATTGCACATTTGTCGTAAAATTTGAATTTTATTGTTCTATGCTACAGATCGTTTCACAGCTAATTTTTCGGATGAATAACATGTTTTATTACGAATGTAATTAAGTTGAGTTTTAATTGCATTTGCCCAGTGTGAGGTGGCGACATCTCCGCTCGCTGGCAATGGATACTTGAATGTGTAGTTGACGTAGTTTAGGAACTGAAGCGGTGTTGCAACACCTAAGTAATGCCGAACTATGAAGTAGAAAACTACTATATGTTGTGAATAATATTAATAATACGCGTTTATTTATCTAGACTTATTTATATATAATATAAAAAAATCAATGGCGCTACAACATTTTCTAGGTCTTGGCTTGGCTATTCAGATTTCTGTATCTGTTTTATGATCATTTGTAAATATATATATATATGTAATAGGCAAGTAGGTGATCAGCCTTCTGTGCCTGATGCACGCCGTCGACTTTTTGGGTCTAAGGCAAGCCGGTGTCCTCACGATGTTTTTCTACACTGTTCGAGTGAATGTTTAAAGTGCACATAGAAAGAAAGTCCATTGGTACACAGCCGGGGGTCGAACCTACGACCTCAGGGATGAGAGTCGCACGCTGAAGCTATTAGGCCAACACTGCTCATTATTCTGTTTTTTTATTATATACATTATATATAATTTTATCAAGCTGCGGTCCAATCCTGGAGGCGGCCTCCTCCAACTTTCCAATTTAAAACTCATGACAATGTCGTGAAACATTAATTATTTACAACCTCTTGGTAGCGTTTCACGAATCCTAAGGTTATAAGATGAGGTGGAAAAAGGAGAAGATCCCAGCCATCCCCTATCTCCTATGTAGAGTATACTTGCATGTTTATAACAGCTTTGCCATTGAGGCCCGGGTAGAGTGCGAGAGCGGCCTGAGAATCTCTCTACCACGGCGTTGTAAGTAACTGAGGTGGTTTTAGTGGGTGGCTCACCCAGTCTCTGAATAGCAGTGATTTTGGTGTTCGAGCGAGTTCCATATGATCCTGCCACTTTCGGGGGATGAACAAATACATTTCCACCTCTGATAAAAACAATACAGCGTTTCACATCGCATTAAATAATGATAAAGTAATGATTTAATTGTAATTAAATCAGTACTTCATTATAGATTATTACGTATTTTAATTAATAGTTGCTGTTAAAGTATGTTATGTTTAAGCAATATAAATGCGATTTTAACATTAACATAAAGTGACGTTTTGAGTGTTTCAGTAATCATGACTCAGTCTTAAATATAGTTTTGAGAGCTGTCAATTTTTTTAATCAATTTTGTGATATCATATAATGCTCTAAGTAAAAATACGGGTAAGTATTTTAAGGTTTATTCTAGATAGTTAACTACATACATTGCTCACATGTTAATATTTTTAAATATATGTTTGTGTGCTTGTTTACCAGAGGTCCAAAGGGTTAAATTAAAAAAATATATTCCCCTTAAAACAGTTTAAGACATCAAATGCAGAAGTATATAACTTAAAACTATTGCAGTGATTAATGACGAAGGCCGTCCAGAGATCTATATATTACCTTAACCTTTCTCATTTATATAACAAACAATTAATTAATTTCGAGGTACAGAAATGCATTAGCGATGCAAATGCATTCTTGTACCTCGAAAGATAGACCGGAAGATAGTGACACAAAATGGTGGGTCATTAGTACCAGTATTGCGGTACTTCAGGGTAAGACCCCTGACCCCTTACGTAATGAAAAAATAAAAATGATGCTCATAGCGCTGACCCAATCTCGTGGGCGTTATTTTTTCGCTGTTTTTGGAGTTAAATACGAAGTGAGCTGATTCACGGTCAAAGTACAAATAATATCAATTATTTAAAATAACAAGAGCAGGGACAAAAAACATTGTCAATACACGCGAGAAAAATACAATTGCTGTAATAAAATGCGATTGCTAAGATTTATTGACATAAATCAAAAACTTAAACTTGTTAGTAGTATATTTAAAAACAATATTAACCTTAATATAATTAACAGACTGATATTTTTAAGAGAAAATAAGAAAATAAATGAAGCTCTTTAATAAATGTCACTTAAATATCAAAAATCAGCTGTCAGTCGGCGACCTTGCCTCATTTCCTGGTTTTACTCAAGCGGTTCGCGAGTGAACTACTTTCGGTTTCATTGTTTATGCAATCTGTGTAATCAATTATTAACCAATTGGAGTATTGATAATTCTAGATTTAATATGGACGTTGACCTTTTATCAAGATTTTTCAAAAAAAACAAATGCAAATGGGCAGCAGGCTCATCTGATGTTACGTGTTACCGTCCATGGTCAATGCCAGGGGGCTCGCGAGTGCGTTGGCGGCCTTTTAAGAATTGGTTCGCTCTTTTCTTGAAGGACCCTAAATGGAATTGGTACGGAAATACTAGTGGGCAGGTTCCACAGACGTCAAGGTACTACGGGTGGAATTTCGTTGAATGATGAAACTTGCAAAACAATCAGACAGTCACGGTTAGCCGTTAAATTATATAAAGACAAATATTCTATAATATAGATAACATTTTATAACAGACCCTAATAAATACAATAAAACAAAAGTGATACATTGAGTTTATGGAAGTATGTACATTGTATGTTACAAGTAATAAACTCAAATTCCAACTCAAAACAACTTTCTTCATATAGGTAACCTTAAGAACCTCAACAGAAAAGATCAATCCCAAGGATTGATTTGATAACTTTTTATAGAGCCGTGTTGGCCTTGTGGCTTCAGCGTGCTCTCATCCCTGAGGATTTTCGCTCGAGCGGTAAAGGAAAACATCGTGAGAAAACTGGCTTGCCTTAGATCAAAAAGTCGATGGCGTGTGTCAGGCACAAGAGGCTGATCACCTACTTGCCAAAGACAAATGATCATGAAACAGATATAGAAATCTGAGGCCCAGACCTAAAAAGGTTTTACTGCGCCGGCGCCACAGATTTATTTTATTTTTTATTGATTCATTTACGTTTAACGAGTTTAATAATTTAATTGACTATCGAAAGCCATTATATACTATTCGCTTTAACCTAGTCATATTATAGATAATAATATGTCTTACGATTTTAATTTCTCTAAATCCTGAAGCTTTGATAGCTTTCTAGGGGTTTATTTGCAAACGTCAGGTTAACTGCATTTGCCGTACCTAAATGCCCATACCAACACTGAGACGGACACTTAATACGGCTATCATGTATTGGTGTCGTGTGAGTGATATTGAAATTGTATATGACTATTGGCAAGTGATGACACTCAAGATGTTTGAGACATGATATGTCTCGAACCAGAATCTATGGAGTGATTCGTGTCAACAATCATTGTTTTGCACAGAACAATCTAAACTGATCTACGCTATGCAATGTATGTGTAAGATTTTTTACATGACATAAACGAGTCAAAGGGGAGGTCAGACGAGGGAAGCGATTTAAAATGCTGGAAAGGTCGTTTTTGCTAATATGAATAATGCTTTATTGGTGTAGGAACATTGACAAAAGTTGGATAACAAATATTTATTCGTATTCACAACTATCAAATTTACAGTACTTACAATTTTCTTAACCTACATAGTAATAATAAAAAATTATAAAATGAAAATTGGTCCCTGTGGCAGTGTCGCAGCATCTTTAACGCTGGCAGCACCTTTAAAGTACTAGGTAAAAGGTACTATCTGTAAGGCGCCAACTTAAATCTTTAATTAGCGCCTGTGCATTTGGCCCAAGAGTCTCATCTTCAAAGGGAACAAAATATGCTTTATTAAGATAGAAGAAGTCTTTTTAAGCTTATACTATGCTGGTATACATCATTGGCCGGTAATTGAGAAAATAATGTTTAAACCAACTTTGTTGTTAAAATATTTGAACTTATCTAATAATAATTTATTGCCATACAATTTGCCAAAAGTTTATATGAACAATATGTTAATATTAAAAATTCAAAGCGATTAATGGAGTTTTACGTAAATGCTCGATGATATCATTTTACTTTGTGACTTAGCTTTTTAATTATATTTTTTTAACATCCTTTGACTTTGGTAAAACTGTAGGAATGTAAATAACCAAGTCTAGTATAATTATGTATATCTCATTTTAAGTATTGCTGAATCATATATACTTATTTCTTTACATTCTTGCATTGTCATATAATGATAGTTCTTTACAGTAGAGTAATTCGAAAATCAACCTGTATTGTAAAATTGTCACAATAGACATCTGAACATCTAAGAATCTATTGACACTTGGAACGTTCTGAGAAAGTTGCCCTTTTTGTATTCGATATGTGTTATTGTCCTTGCGTAATTGTTGAGTGATTTACGTTATATGACCGTTAATAAATGAGTGAATGTCTTCAAGGTTTACACAATCCAATATTTCGTTCATATCGCTAAGTTATTTGCGCCTAATAGCGCGTTTCTCGTTCCATATTTATGTTTAGTATTGTTGGTTTGTACAAACTCAGTTGTCTCAGTCACCTAGAACAATATTAGGAAGATTTACAATTTTTAATCTTACAGGGAATACTTATTAACAAGTTTTTAAGTTTATTGACGTATTTAGTGAAAACTGACATTGATTTATAGTGAAAGTGACAGAACATTAAAGCAATGCAATAAATCGAAGTAAAACATATAATAAAAATGTCAATAAAGACAAGCCAATGAAAAAGTGAATTGACGGTTAAATAGAATTCAAAGTGGCGAAGTCAGAGTCGAAAGTGGTTCTTGTGGAGGGTGAAGGTGATGGGTGTTGCTGTACTGGCATGAGGATCGGTGACTTGGGTGGAGTGCTCTTGGAAGCTGCAAAGCTAACAAGGTCCTGGTTCTGTCAGAAGCCTGGGTTAGCTGAGGATTACGGGTGAGTGTGCTTTGATAGGGGAAAGTCGGGACAAGCTTTGCAGAAGCTTGAAAGAAAGTAAGACTGATAGAAAGTCATTCTTCCTTTTTTGACTACCTCTACAAGTCTGCGACGCCTATATATAGATAATATAGATTTCTAATATAGGAATTTAAAGTGAAGTCGTTTATTTCAATAAAGTTAAAGATTCCAAAAAAAAAGTGGCTAGGTAGTTTCGTATAGAGAAAAATGGGCAAAAACCTCCATACTTAATATTTTACATTACTTTTTACAGTATTTTGTACACATTGATTTGATAATTATATGTGAAGACCATGTACCTAGAACAAACAAAACCTACTATACAAAAATAAAATAGACACATGGTGTTATAAACAATGCAGCCCGTAACTATACACGGTGTTCTCATATTTACAAATATTGGTACTATCGATTTTATATTATCTTTATAAAAAAAAATTAACATACAGTGTGTGAGCTACGTCAAAGTTAATTTCTTTTACAAGAAAACTATTCTAATTCTATACAAAAAAATAGAATTAAAATATATTAGATTTATTTTCTAATACGTTGTATTTATAAACCATTTCTTTATATGTTATTTACTGAACTTCAGAACAAGGCTGAACCCTCTTTGTATTAGTTAACTACTAGTTCCTACAACGCTTTCGATAAATGGACATTCGAATTTGATACGATAATAATTGTTCTATAATCTCTCCAAAACATCTATTTTACGTATATCAACTATTAGTAATAATTATTTTACAATAATAAATTAACGTGAATGTCTTCTTATGAATCTTAGTGAAAAGAAATTCCTTTTAGTTAGAACACGTTACTCTTAAATGCTAAACAGCGGTAACTGAAAAAATTGGTCATATTGTCTTCCCCCTAATACACACTGTAAGTAGTGTTATTAGATATTTTCTTATGTTAAATATTCTAGTAAATTTGGTTAGATTTAAATTACATATTGGTCTGAAGTTGGTTCGTAATGTTCCATGACGTCTCTGTTAACTAAAATATTTTAGGATTTGATTTAAGTTACTATTAGTTTATTACAGTTTTCACTTCGAGTGTGACCTAGTTCTCTATGTAGGATTTGATTAAGGTCTCCCGTTGAATATTTACGCGCATACAATAACTTCCCAACCAGTCTGGATGTTACAAATTTAATTACTAAAAACTTGGATAATAAAGCAGGTTTGTGCCAATTAATATTTACTTAATTTAAATATACATAAAAAAATACTAATTGCTTTCAAAAATGTTTTTTTAGTAAAAGTTAAAAGCATTTTTATAATTTGTAAGCGGTTGCCGTGTAATTGAAAACGCAGATTGAAATCGTTAAAAACTCAACCGCGGCCCATTTCGTTGAACCAGGCAATCTCGCCCTCACAAACATGGGCGGTTTTAATAACAATTTTTTTTTCTGAAACTGGGTCAGTCCTGCGGTGCATTCAGCGGTATTAATCAAGTCCGCAAGTGAATAGAAATCCCTCTTACGCCTGGTGACAATGGAAGGTCCCGTTTCGTTTCATTTGAGTATCATCTCGTCTCCTACCTTATTCATATAAGCAAACTGTAGTTGGAAGGTTTAATTAATTTGTCTCATTAAAATGTTCACCTAGAATTAACAGCTGCTTATGATATATGTGGATGGGATACTCGTGCTCCTGATTAAATTCTTGACCTGCTTCGGAATATGTTTTGTGACCTAAATGAAAATACGTTCAGAAATTATGTCGAAACGGGTAACATATGTAACGTTTCGCTTGGGGTGTTCTACAAGGCCGTGCCCTGGCGCCGCTCCAATAAAATAATAGGGTAAGGAATTAATTGGCAGCCTTTATCACTTAAATTATCTGTGCCGCAAAAAGTTACTGTAATATCATGTTTATCTTGTTCCACAGAAATGCGATGAATTTGCATTATTGTAAGGCTTAAAATCGTTTGAAACAGATGACAAGGTCGTAGCGAAATCTAATTAGGCATTTGAACGGCTATGGTTATGTTATGTTTATTTCAGTGCACTCCAGACTTGTGCGACTGTACAATAAGGCGATTGCTAGGAAAGCAATAATTGTGGTGAAAGTTGGTGTGTAATTGAGTTTTGTCCGTGCTATGAGGAGAAGTTGTAGTTGGTGTTTTGAATTTTATTCACTTGTTATGTGAAATGACTGAGTGTATGCACTTGAATAATATTTACTTTGTCTACTGTTGTTAAGATAAATATAACAAGTTGTACGTGATATTTACATTCGCTTTACATATAATGTAATATATTACCAAAGAGCTGGTGCTCGTTCTATGAATAAGTATCGCAATACAAAGAGGAAATGCTGCCAATGGTAAAGGACCTACCACAGGGACCAAACTTTTTAAATTTTGTTTTAATTTTCTTTTTATTAATTTTATTATTACTATGTAGGTTTTAGGTAATTAACCTTTAATATATTTCGATAATATTTTTCAAACCGCTACGAACGAAAGCCTTCAAGAAAAATGTGTAATTGAAAGCGTACCTGAGAGGTCGTCACTACACTCGCAAGCCCCCGTTGCAGGTGTCAATGAGCGGCGGTTATCAGTTTATTAATTTAAAGGGACCAGCTTGACGTTTGCATCCCGTAAAAAAAAACCTTCAGTATCACTTTAGCAGTTACACATTTTGTAAGAATTTAAAATAAGGCTTCGTTATGAGGTCACTTAGCCCTTCACCTTGTATCGATAAAAAGTACTGAGATTCAGTCATTTTATTTGCTGAAATTAAATATTATACATATTTTGATTATCCTACTATCCGTCAAACGTCCTAATACTCGATTATGTTACGAAGATCATACGTATTTTTATCACTGCAGACCACATAAATCCAATATTATAATAGGATCATGATGTATGTGTCTCCACAGTTCAGAAGTGATTTACGATACTACTGTGCGTTATGTGATACTAACAGTTTTTAAATATTGTATAGTAATGTTGCCTTTCCGTCAAATCATCTGGGTTATAAAGACTTGGTGGTAAGACTGCCCTTTTACATCCAATGCTTTGTGTATATCTGATATAAATAAAGTGTTAATGAATGTTTGGGAATACAATATTAGAGGATGAACTAGGTAGGTATTTTCATTCCATTAGGCCAATATAATACTAAAATATTTTGTGATTTCATTTAAAAACTATATTTTGGTTTATATTATATGTTGTATATTTTATTTTTGTTATAATACATTAATATATAACATCACCAGCATTTGCGGTGTGATTCATATTGGTCTTGTTCGCTGTACCCCTTTTATAACCTTTGGACTTTGGCCAAAAAAATCTCACTCATACTGATGCAGCCAGTCGTTGTTGACGTTTAGTTGCTTTGGTACTAAATGCTATTTATTTTTTTCGTAATCCTACTGCTAACATCTATTATATACAACAAAAAACAATTATACTAAAACTAGCCAAAGGCGGTATAGATAATATTTATAATTAAAAAAATATTTATATACGAAAGGAAAAATCTAAGTGAAAACTAAGTAATACCTAATTCGGCTGTGTTGTGTAATGGTGTGTATGTCAGAGTGTGTATGTGGGGTGTGTTCATGATGCATGTTATTTAGCATTATGGACATTCTTAATACTTTTTTGTATTATTCGCGGTAGCTTAAACAAGTCAAGGCTTAAATAGTTCTTTACATAGTTGGCGTTGATGTGAGGAACGTGAAACAAAGCACGATTTCGAGTCTGGTAGGCTGGAATATTGAAGTGCATTTTTATAAAAGTGGTCTGCAATTAATAATATTTATGATGATATAATACAAGTTATGATATGTCATATTGCATTATTTTCGTCGAGTCTGAAGTATCAATTAGTTCACATTTGTCTTTTATAGGTTATAAACTTATGACAACAACAACTACAAGCTCAGCCTTAATAATATATATGATAGCTTTATAGACTCGCTTTCTCATAACAATGAACGGTTTACGGAGAAGCTCAAATTGTTGCTTTTCTCGAACTTTCTAAACACAAGAATCGTGACTATCTTGTCTCCAGTGACGATAAATATTCGCGAAACGTATTTGTTGGTTATTTAGTACATTTTTTATTTACATTCAGGCTACCCCAATTTGCATTCATCTACCACAACAATATTGTGTAATGTATGCCAGTATGTTCTTTTCCGTTGTTCTTTAAAGCTATATGCGTGAAAAATATCCTTTTATGAACTAAATAGTCTTCTTAGATTCTTCTGCATCTACCATCGCTTTCGAAGGTTGGCGATTAAAGTGGATAATTTATTTTTTTGTTTCTCTATATGTAATGTGTATTTTTCCACTTCTTGCCTACCTTATGTAATTTATTACTTTTTTTCTTTACTCACAGTGATTGCCTGAAAGGATAAATAAGGTTAAGAGGTATTTTGTTACTACCGTCATTTTCATACATGAAAATTGTACTGTGAAAATCTTCCGCTGTCATTGTCCTGCCTCTATCAATCCACACTATTGCTATCTTTAAATGTAACATTAAATCCACAAGGTATTTGTGTCGCCATAGAAATTATGACTTTGTTTGCGAGGTCTAGAGGAAATCTAGATTTCCGTGTCCTAGGTATATTTTATTGCACCGTTTTGGCTGGAATCCAACAATTGCTAAACAAGCAACTACAAGATAAAATTAAATTATTAATATTAAAGATTTTACCTGTTCTCGGAACTTGTATAGTTATGCAAAAAAAAAACGATAAAATAGCCTGGAAATATTTCGATACTTTGATAAAATAATAAACTGAAATTATGTAAATCTATATAATATTGTAAAACGGGAAAGAAAAATTTGCAGGAAATAATTTCATAAGATACGGGCAGGTTTCCTTACCATGTTTTCCTTCACCGTTCGAGTTATTATTAAATATGCACATAGAAAGAAAGTCCATTGGTGCACAGCCGGGGATCGAACCTATGACATCAGGGATGAGAGTCGTACACTGAAGCCACTTTTTTTTTTCAAATGAGGTGATGCGCTTACGCAGGCCCGTGTATATCGAGCTTGACGCGGCTGGCTCTACACTCATTTCCCACTTAACACCTCTGCCCTTCACACGCCCTTAAGATGGGCCCTCGGGGTTCGACAGGCATTCTACCCAAGGACGCTGAAGCCACTAGGCCAACACTGCACTGCTCCCCATATATCTTTCGCTTTTCCGGTAGCGACTTTTAGGTTTTATCCGTGCCATTTTTCTCTCTGTAAAAACCTTCCTCAGAGTTCAAAAATATATAAATTACTCGAATTGGTGTCAGTCGTCTAGTTCTGAAGTTTTGGTAGTTTTTAATTGAAATTTGATACATTTCTTGAGAGTTATGTTTAACTGTGAATCCATGTGTATTCTAGTCTGACATACTTATGGAGTAATTATTATTCATGGTCCGAAGCACGGAAAGGCTACGGTAAAAATTGCACGCTCCACCGATTTTTTATAACTGTCTCCCTGGCTGAGTAGTTAAACGAATAGCGAACGTTCGAATTCCGAAGGAAAAAATGCTCGCGTGGCTACAGAAGACTGGTTTTACGAATATACAGTACTGAATCGAAGTTTGGGTTACCTTGGCGACTTTTCGCTAAACCGAAAAAATTGTATTTAATTATATCATAATAGTAAAATTAACGTTTAATACTCTTTAATATAATTTAAAACAAATTAAACTCTAAATGTTCCATAGTAAATAAAACATTATACTTACTACTCTAACTACAATAAATAATATATATATATATAGTTTTTAAATAAATAACTAATCATTTATCAAAATTTAAATATATATAAAGATAAGTAAAGTAATAAACAATTAATCAATTACCTGAAATAATAAATAAACAACATATTGATTTGTTATTTCATTTCAGACTAACATATTCCAATATTAGATCTAAATAATACGTCAGTATTAACACATAACAGTCTAAAAAGTAGAATTACAATATCAAAAATCATTATTGTGTCCAATCGTCTAAACAGATTTAAATCAAATTTTGAAAATCATGTAATACCATTGAGGTCTCGTACGTTATTTTAATGTGATTGTCTATGAAACACCATGTATACAATTTTATTTTTTATAATGATAATATCAAGTAAATATGTAGTATTGTCTTTTGTTAAAATAGCTTTTACACATTAAGAAAAACACTTAAAAAATTAAAATTTAGAATTATGTCAATAATTATAAGTTTTAATAATACATAGCTTTAATCCGTCGAAAAAGTGTTTTTCTTAAAGTAAATATTTACCAAATGTCGCTTTTTCACCTGTTTTTTGAGATATAATATGGGAAATTATACCAAATTAATATGAAATTAGAATATAAACTTCAAATATGATGTAGATTAAATATAACCACTCCAATTTGCTTTTATCCTCGTGTATTTTTAAAACTTTTATTGTCATTTGAACAACACTTAAAGGTTCTCAAAGATAATATCTGAAGACCTACTGAAGTCGAGTTTCAAGTCAACATCGTCATGCCATTTGTAATATGTTTTTATCATTTATAAATTCTATAAATAGTCTTTTTGTGTGGGTTATGTGCCTGTTTTGAAAATTTTTATCACGTTTTTAATATTATTTTAATACCTTTGAACCGATTTTTCCAAAATCGTTTAAAACCCTTTTTTTTATTTTAAGTAAGTCCGTGTGTACACGGGGCATGCATGTTCTGTAAATAGTTGATTATTTATTATTCCGCTCGGAATCGATTTCAGTACCAGTATTAAACATTATTTTACGTTGAAATTCTATTATGTACGTACAGGTGATAAAATTGAAATATTGCATAATTTAATTGCATATTTTATAATATTGACTCACGCCCTTATTCGAGTGTTATGTCCCAGATATTTTCACTGAGCAAGCATTGCGATAGGAATCGTGTTATCTCCAGAGATAAAAGATATAGGTCCTGATAAATTTATCTGCAATGAATTCCTTGTAACTTTTGGTTGCTTCATATTGAGGATATACATACATTTAATTAATATAGTGCCCGGTATTCAGGGGAATTAGTACAAAATACTTACAACTACAACAGTATATGTATGTAATATAACTAATGTGTTATTTACACTATCCATCGTGTGTCTGTCGGACTGATTTAACCTCACCGTAGCGTAGTACAAAATCCGAGTTCTTCGTTTCGTTTTCCACGGTTACCAGAGAGTCACCAATTGGACTATTACAGCACATGAAGCCGAATACATCGCTTGGCCAACGCTAATTTTTTTATTATTTAGTTAGGGTCTCCAAATACATATTGCCGTTCAACCAACAAATAATTTGATCAAATCTAGAATTGCCTTATAGCTTTTTGGCGGCATATTAAACTACTACAACCTTTTAGGTTTAGACCCAGTTTCCTTATCATTTGTTTTCTTTTTAAGTAAGTGAACATCCAAACGCCGTCGACTTTTTGGGTCTAAGATTTTCTAACGACATTGTCCTTCACCGTACTAGCAAGTGTTAATGCGCATAGAAAGTCCATTGGTGCACAGGGTTTCGAACCTACAACCTCAAGGTGAGAGTCGCTGAAGTCTCAAGGCTCAATTTTATGGAATATTATTGTTTTACTAGTGAAACGTCGATTGTTGATATCGAAAATTATCTCAGATATTTCAAAGTCATTGTTTATCTGTTACCGTACATAAAGCCGCTTGTGATTCTTTTGACCACACAAATTGATTCAAAGATAATCGTAATCTTTTTATGCATGGGAGTATTGATGTTTACTTATTTATGAATTATCTAAAAATAAATATTAAATATACTGATCAACAGAATGAACTGAGATGTACCAATTTATAATTAATAATAATAAATCTCTCATTCAAATGGAGTAATTATAAAAAACCGCACAATCAGCCCATTATACAAGAATATGATAATTAATATCGTATTAATTATTATGATATCATGATTAATAAGAATAGTTACGGTTTATATAATTGTTGTCAAAATTAATGGTCTAAATACTAAACGCTATAAAGGTACAGTTTAAAACTTTTATTAATTAGGCACAATTAGTCTTTATCGTTGAGTAAAAAGAATTGGCTGGTGACTCTTGTCTGCTAGTTAATGTCTATATTCTCACGCATTGATATTTTGACAGATTTTTGAATTCAATTTTTAAGAAATTAGTTTTAACTTTAACCTGTTTATATTTACTTTATACATAACATATTGATATTGGGAAGAAATTGTCTTTGGCCAAAAATTCGCCGTGTCAGGGTAGTTCTACTTGCTTATATAAAAAAGGCAAACGCAGAAATGTATGTGCCCTATGTCTTACGAAGTTATTACGGGATGTATTAATAAAAAAAGATTAAATATTTTTTACGCTTAACAATATAAATATCGGTCAAGTGTACCATTACATACCATACATTAATGTAAAATGCATAACATGTTGAGAAGAGCAATATGTATGAAATAATTATTTTTAATCACTCAGCCGAGCTTAAATTCTCGTTAGTAGAAAAGCTTGACCTAACCTACATTCAAACCGGTTTAGTTCTCTGTCCTAGTGTTTTAATAAATAATGAGGACGCAATTATGCTAACAATGGACCAAATTAATGGCCTCTATTCCCCGGGACGGGACAAACAGAAATGTCTGATAAAAACAAACATGCATTTGTCGTAATATACGAAATAATATTATCTTGGGCACTTACATACAAAACATGTCGTATAGTGTTGATGTCACAATAATAATAATACAGTGGCGCTACAACCCAAAATGATAGATTTCAGATTTCTGACACGTCTTCGATTTTTGGTTTTGTGATATACCGCTTTCCTCACGATGGTTTATTTCACTGAACGAGCGATTGGTATACGCACATAGACAGAAATTATATTGGGGCTAAGGGTGAACCAAAGACCTCAAGAATATTGCAGGCTGAACCTAGTTTCAGCCACTAATGGCTACTTTATTTATTCATAAAGTTTTGTATATAACTTTGCTTGTTGAGTAGCTTCAAGTGAGCGTATGATATATGTTTACTAGTAAATTAATAATCTCAGGAAGTACTGGTTAGAAGGCTTTTTCTATAGTAGTTCAGGGAAGTTAACTACCTGTCAAAACGACTGTAGCCACCGGGTACACCCAATGTTTAATATTTGCCTGGCTGGTGGGACTTCCTAATACTTGCTATTCAGTCATAACTCCCAATATAACCTAGGTTTCATAATGAATAAGTTACAACTAACTAACACAGGAAACAGATTGACTTCTCTTGTAGTTCTTTAGTTTTGTCCAATATTTATCCTAAAGTCACAATTATTTTTAAGTTAAACATGTAATCATTGAAAGTAATTACTTATATCTATCGACACGACCTGAGTTTCGGTATAAGTTAAGTTTAGTTCTGGGTCATTAATTATCACACATCTCTTATAAGATGTCCCCAAGAGAGAACAATGATTGAAAGACTTTCCGCCTAATAAAACAATTATGTTGAGCAAAATGAGGAACAAAACAAGTTGGTGTTTGTTTGTAAACAAGATGGTTTTTCTTAATCCAATAAAATATCAACGCCTCCGTAATAAATAATAAAACGATAAAAAATTGGTAAACTTAATTTCTTAATAATATATATATTATATAACCTAAACTAATGTAATGTTTCATATTTAAAATAAGTAATAATTTTAGATAAAATGATTATTTACATACATTTAAAAACCAGCCCCACATTTCGTACTCTGCATAGTCACTAATATTATCATTTCTTGTTCCAGCTTCTCCCAGAAGGTCGACGAGGAGGAGAACAGCGGCGGGGTGACTCTTCACCCCCCGGACGGGTTCTACTCCCACCAGCACAATATTCACAGCGGACACCATGCGCACCACGCGGAGCCTGACCGCGGTTACATGGAAGGCAACAGATATGTTACAGCAGTTCATCGACCTATGCCTGGTGAGTATTGGGATTACAAATTACAAACGAAAATATACTATATTTTTGTTTCTAAAGACCTAAGAACAATCAACAATATGCTAACTGAATTTCTTGTATTCATAAAGGTCGTTTAATACGCTGTATTACATCAGTCTATATTGGCAAATTTTAATTCCCCAAAGGTGGTCTTTTGGCTTGAAACTGTCAAGCGGTTAATTCAACGGATTCTTTAAATGATTATGAAGAAAATTAGTTATTATTAAGTAAAGATAGAACACAAGAACAGAGTACAGTCTCTATTAAGGGCTTTCCATTAAGGGAAAGTACTGCGTGTTATAGGACACTTTCTTAAGTTAGGCTAGATCGTAATGTTTCACGATGTCACAGTGAAGGCACAAATATTCGTTTATTACAAAAATATATTAAGTATATACATGCGTGTTATCGAGCGGGCCGATAACTTAATTATTTGAATTTCATCCACCTTATAATTCGTTTACATGGAAAATTGCGAAATGTCCTGATGGATTTTCTCTTTTTCCAAGCCCGTATACTCGATACGACTGTTACTCGGACTAGTGTGATAGCTTTATGCTCGTGACATTTATAGGGGCACCTTTTTAGAGATGGGATACGAATTTGTTAATGATATAGGTAAATTTGATGTGTTTTTTTTTAAACCGAGACTGATTCTTCTATTTGATGACTTGTTTATATATTATGCTTATGAGGCCTATATGTAATAATACAGTACAAATTACTCTCAATAGCCTTTATTTTTCATACTGTAAAATAGTCTACGGTTTGTATATTAAAACACGGGCATGTCCAAACAGCATTGTTATATAATATGCCGTCACAGAAAGTTTGATTAAAAGCTACTTATTTATGATAAAATAAGTAGCTTTTAATCAAACTTAAAATACAACGAATTTTACATACAATAGAATAAACAGTGGTAATTAGAATTTAATTATACTTGTTTGTTTTTACAATAACGTGTAGGAAATTTGCAAGTCAGGTTAATTAGTGATTTACATTGCTATTATACTGGGTTATATTTTAACTGCGGGATATTAATGGAGTTTTAAATATGTCATTTAATTAATGGGTATATTGCATAAACTGTCACGTAATACGCGTCAGTATAACGTCAACATTGAAAATTAAACAGTGCCTGGCTTGGATTTTCAGTCCACATGGTAACTAATCTTTGAATTTGTATCGTAGAAACGCAAAGAAATATTATTACTAACAGTGCCGTTATTTGATTGATGATTTGAGATACTTATTATAGAATATGTATTTCAGCTCTAAACCATTCAAACTCGTCATGCTCGTCTGCCTCGAATGCGTCGACCGGTGCAGGACTGTGCGCGGGCGCAGCGGAACCGGCACCGCCGCTTTATATCGCCGCGCCGCCAGAGGGCTTCGGATTGGCTGTTCATACCAACAGGTACATACTTACGTAGAAATTGGTTATATAGAGTATACAGGGATTTTAAACTAATTGTGGAATTTATAAAAAAATAATTATATATTGTAAATATAAAAAAAAGGTCTCATTTTTCTATATATTATCAACAAAAACGTTTGAATTCCAAAAAATGTGACCTGATTTGACAATTTAGTTCCTTCCATAGGCGTGGCACAGACGTGGGGATCATTGGCAGTACTGGGATAGCGCAAAAAGATTCCAGTTTACCCCAAAAAAGGGGGAAACTTACCCGAGGGTATGTTAAAGGAATGGAGACCTATCCTACTCGAATGGTAGACGCAATTGAATAAACCTTCCCTTGTGTTCGAGTCTAACCTGCATACAATGTATGATGTTCAGATGTCAAGGCATAGTGGCTTTAAGGTCTCGTAATAAAACACGAATTTATCAGGAGTTACGAAAATTATGGGTTATATAGTATACTAGCGGACCCGACAGACGTTGTCCTGCATGATGTTTCAAGCGATTAGGATATTAAACAACGTATTAAAATCTACAGCGCCATCTTCCGGGCTGATTTGTGAATCTAAACCATCCAGGACGCCACCCAAACGCATACAAAAAAATCATTAATATCGGTCGAGCCGTTTACGAGTAGTTCAGTGACACACGTACAGTAGAATTATATATATGTAAGCTACCCTATCTTTTAAATTGCACACGGTGCGCATGTTTGATTGAGTCCATAGTTGACAAACAACGTGACGCGTAATATATATACGTGATATATATAGTATATACTATTGAGACTAATTAGAGCTGGTAAGAGTAGGCCCTAGAGATATAGGTAATTGATTAGTTGGACATCAAATTGTGAAATTGCTTAGTATTTTTTAGTAGGAAGTTTATTACTTAAATGAATTTATACGATAATTAGACGATAAAGACACTTAATCAGCCTAATTGCACTCATTTAAGTTATGGTCTTTCGTCTCTTTCGCTCACATGTTTTATAATATAATGTGAATCATTATAATATATAAATTGAATGACGCAATTAGATATTTATTAATAGGCACGGTTTAAAGAATGTATAAGAAAATGAATTTCTATAGGATCAATACTTTTTTTACGTTGCAATACGTTATGCTTTGTCCGATTGCTATAGTTGAAATTCTACACTAATTTATAGTTCTTTCTATTTTTAATATGTTTAGCTGGAATGTAGGCATATATAAGCAGCACTATGTTTTATGAAAAAATATTCCAATATTGTTTTGGTCGTGGTCAAATATAATGATTGATTATCGTGATTATAATATACAATATCAAAGCTATATTAGCAAAATTAGAAAAATAATATATATATACGGAGAAATGAAAGCCCCAAACCCGACTAAGGGATTACGAGATTTTAATACAGCCGTTATGTCTTGACATTCGCGAATTCATACGCAGCACTTAGCATGAAAACGATACATAACGCCAATTAGTTAACCTATGCAAATCATGAGTCATCCTTGTATTAGATAACTTATCTTCCTTGCTATACGAATCGGCTATCCTTGAAAAGTAAAATAAAATATTTAAAGTACTTAAATTAATTCCAAAAATTATTTAAAAAAATACAGCCATGTTTAATGTACTGTTTTAAAGATTTTTTTTTCAATAATGAAAAGTTCAGAAAAAAGATATAAACATCTCTAGGTTACTTCATTACATCAAAGGATAATTGGTACTAAATATATATCAAATGCTTATCAGTAACAAATGATAAACGTAATGCAGTAATATTCATTGATATTAACATGCATGAAATTCATAGTATTATATGATTCAAAGGACATACTAAAACTACTTCAACTGATGCAGTCCCGATTTATTTAAAAGATTTATTTTGTAATGAATAATTTTTGTGACATACAATAATTCCTATTTTGTGTGATTAGTATAAATGAAATGTTAACAGATATATTTAAATTATATACTTGAAGGTATTAAATGAATTCTTTACATGCTTAATTCTTCAACATATGCCTTAATCCATCTGCAAATCTCACTCCACTGTTAGTATACATGACAAGTTCTGCTTGTACTTAGCGTTTTCTCCATACTGTATTCGGCCTTACACTAGTATATTGAATTTATTGACATACTTATAAATAAAATTAATTAACGTAATTAAAAGAATTTATTGCATTATACATGCTTTTCATACTGACTGTGTGTGAATCACGAAGATCAGGCGATGTAAAAAATGTTATAAATTCATGTTTATATCAATCTAGAAGTGTTATTAATTGTGAAGACAATATTTACTTTACGATGGGTCCGAACCTTAGATCGACATATAACTAGAGTCGGGACATATAACTCCCGAATGTCTAAAGCGATAAGTCTCGATTCTGAATGTTACCCTTAACTTGACAATCTTTCATTGACTTAACGTAATAATGAGACCATGAAAGTAACACTAACATTACGACTAAATCACGACATAATAAAACAAAATTGTAAAAACCTAATATTACAATTTCAGTCGGTATGAAATGTCACAAGATTTGTTGGACAAACAAGTTGAGATATTGGAGAGACGTTACGGTGGGTTGCGCGCGCGCAGAGCCGCGGTGACGATCCAACGCGCGTTTAGAAGGCGGCAACTTCTAAAGAAATTCAGCGCTATCACTGCTATGGCCAAGGCAGCCGATTCGAATGCTCGACGGATGCAGGATGGCGATCATTTGATGATTAACGGTGAGTTAATTGGCTTTATAATTATTGTTTAAAATTGAGCGCTATCGAATTTGAAAAAAAAAAGCGATTCACAGATGTTTTTACTAGGTTCTAGTTTTATGATATGGTCCTTAATTTTGTTTATTTAATAAAATTAAAACATATCTAGGTTTTTTTTATATGCGCGTTTTTCAATTCTCTAGATCACCAACTTCAATGGTTCAGTTAACACCTCGTATAAGAAACTCTCCGTAAAATGTTAGGCATATTTTATGATGACATTAATCATTATAATTTAATTAACATAATTTTTTTTATAATAGTTTTTTATTTTAATTTAATCCTTGTAGCAGTGCTTAACCATTAATTTTGGCAGCATTTCCTCGCTGTATTGCAATAATTATTCGTTAAACGAAAAGCACCAGGTCTGGTGTCACCCATACTATCTACCATATCAATAATAATAATTACATCTTTAGGCAACGATATTTACGCCAATACGATGCTACAAAAGAGCCCTGGGGGTGTGGAGAAATCTCTGGCCCTCACCAGGCCAATGCGGTCCATGTCACTCCGGGAGAGACATGATGTCGACTTGGGGTAAGTAGAATAGATCTACTAGTTTGAAGAAGTTGTCAAATATGCCGGTGAAAAATAATTGTCAGTCCCCGTGACGCACACGCTGTAAAGCACGCGAAACGTTGGAATTTTTTAAATTAAAAATTATGTAAATAATTATAAGTTTATAATAATACATAGCTTTAATCCGTTTAAGTGTTTTCTTAATGTGTAAAAGCTATGTTAACAAAAGACAATACAATAATTGTCAACATTTTATGTTTACTTTTAACAAAATAAGCTACCATTATAGATTGCTCCAAACAACTGTTTAAATTTATATCACAAATACATATACTTTAAAAAAATCGAGGTTTCGATTAAAATATATACAAAAATATTTATTCTTTGTTACTGACACGAAGCAAACCTTTTGTCAGTTGACTCACCATACACTGTAGTTCGTTTCATATTGAATTGTTAATTTAAATAGCTTTTGACATACTATGAGCCTAAGATTATCTAAATTTGATAATGTATTTAATAATTTATCAATATTTAAAAACATCCTGGCATTTCCTTATTGCATTCTCTGCAATATATTATACAATTATTGGTATATAAATGAAAAATTTATGTAAATTAGTCTTTGTGCGATCGAATACGATTGAGTTATAATGCCCGGTACGGAAATTTTATGAGGAGTAAAGTCAAGTGTAACACGAAAAGTTGAGGCGTTACGTAAAAAAAGACAAACATATATATCTGTAGGATTGAACGTGTAAAAGAATGATTCCATCTCATTCTCTCTCTAAAATTGCATTTGTATAAATTGAACACAATTATTATTGTTATTATTATTATTATTTATATTGTTTTGTAACATACTTTATGTAATACGCTTTATTGAAGTAATATGAATAATCTGAATAATTACAGATATATGTTTGTTTCTCTTATCATTTTAGCAGATGCGTTCATTTACCCTTTTTTTTCTATTCGATATATATCATAATTATCGTTCGTAAGCAGTAAACTGCAATCGTGCGTCGTAGCTGACACACACACACACATTTAGCAGCTATGCTTTGGGGCGTTACTCCGACATTATAGGCAATCCTCACGCTTAATAAGCAAAACGTACAACCTTGCTACAGCTAATATATGTTGTAGTATAATTCAATAAGATTTTTTTTTTTAATTCAAGCAACCACATCGGCTGTGACTCGAACGATGTGGATGCTATGGTGGCCAGGGTCCAGCAGTCGGCGCATCAAATACACATGATCGCGAGTGAAATACCGCACAGGGGAGACGCAGATAGCGGAGTAAGTAAAATTATGCAAACATTCCTTTTTAAATTTTTAACATATTTTTGTTAAAAAAGACATTATTTTTCGATTGTTACATTATGCCCATATAAAGCGGTGTTGGCCTAGTGGTATCAACGTGTGACTCTCATCCCAGTTGTCGTAGGTTCGATTCCCAGCTGTGCAATGGACTATGTCTATCTATGTGCGCATTTAACACTTGCTTGTAAATGAAAATATCGTGCGCACGTTTGTCAGGCACAGAAGACTGATCACTCACGTGACTTTTAGAAGAAGAAAAAAAACAAGGATCACTAAACAGATACAGAAATCTGAGGTCCAGAGCTAAATTTCTTTGTACTGATTATTTTACAATATTAATGGTAATATTTTCTATTAATTACAATGACATAGAAGACGCTTAATTCTCAAAAGACAATGTAAATGACGAGGTTAAATATAGCAAAAAAAAAAATTGTTGTAAAATTTATTGTTAAATTAAATTAAATAAATATTATGTAAAACTAAACCGTTCAAAAATAATGTTTGTATATTTCTCTCTCTTGTTTATCTCTCGCTAACCTAATTCCGCGTAACGAAATACGCGAATTGTAAATCAGTTATTGCGTGTGGTTTACATATTATTTAGAACCCCAGATAACCGTTATATTATAATAATAATTTATTTGCAATAATATGGTATATATTAATAATACGGTATCACTTAACATCAGGTGAGCCTCCTGCCCGTTTGCCCCCTATTTTATATTAAAAAAAAAATATGGTACAAATACGTTATAGTGGTACAATCTGAACTTAATACAATCTAAAATAAAACCACACGTAATGGCGCGCAAATTTGTCTTAATTTAATTTAGAGCTGTGTTGGCGTCGCACGCTGAAGCCACTAGCTTCAGCGTGCGACGCTCATCCCTGAGGTCGTAGGTTCGATCACCGGCTATGCACCAATGGATTTTCTTTCTTTGTGCGCATTTAACATTCGCTCGAACAGGAAAACATGGTGAGGAAACCGACTTGCCTTAGACCCAAAAAGTCGACGGCGTGCGTCAGGCACAGAGGGCTGAACACCTACTTGCCTATTCATTTACAGAAATCTGAGGCCCAGACCTAAAAAGGTTGTAGCGCCATTTTTTTTTTAAATTTAATTTCACTTATAAAATGTATATTAAACAATGCCTATTTCCATTATTTCGTGGACGCGGATGCAAATATTTGTCTACGTAATTATCGTATCACACAGTAACTTGATATTTCGTGACTTACACAGCTTTGAGCTTTATTGTCGAGACATAAAGCCTAATTTCCTCTACAGTTTTACCAGCGTCATCTCCTAAATTCATATTCGGTCATTATCAGTAATAATAGTATCGTTGTACAGTTGTAACGTTTAACAGTGATTATGGAGCCGTATAGAAATAAAATTTTGATAAAGAAAATTGTTAGAAATAAACATTTTTGGTTCTTGAAAAGTGGACGAGTTCCGTTGTGGTGTGGAAAAGCACAGTATGATGTTAGTATGTGTTTTGTTTGTGCAAGTTGAGTATGTAGGGCTTCATTTTTAATGTAGTGGTAATACACTTTTTTTCTATTTAATCATAAAATCTACTTTTATTAGTTTTTCTCACAAATGCGATACTTTTACTGTTTCGGCTTGCTCACGTCCCTGAGGTCATGGGTTCGATCCCCGGCTGTTCACCAAAGGACTTTCCTTCCATGTGCGCATTTAACATTAGCTCAAACGGTGAAGGAAAACATCGTGAGGAAACCGGCTTGCCTTAGACCGAAAAAAGTCGAGGGCGTGTGTCAGGCACAGAAGGCCGATCACCTACTTGCCTATTCAATTTACAAATGATCATAAAACAGACACAGACATCTGAGGCCCAGACCTAAAAAGGTTGTAGCGCCACTGGTTTATTTATTTTATGTAATAATATTTGTTTATGTATTTATGTTAAGTCTCTTAATGCTAATAGTGACAATGTATGTCAAACTTCAATACCTGTTTTAGTCTGTGAAAAAGGTCTAAATTAGACCCTGAAAACTAATCAAAGGCAGAAATACAATAATGTCTAAATCTACATCGAGTACTGTCGCAAATTACGAATGACAAATCCCAAAATTACCTCAATCAGTCCAAGATAACAAATACAATTCTTGCAATAATTACAGTATTGAATTTTATATTATAATAATTATATTTTACGTTTACATACAATTAATAGGATAACCGTACAATGTCAATAGACGGTGTGCTTCAAACAAAGTTTAATTATGTATTCAAAGTCGTATTTTTATATTTAATAACATTTATATTAACTGTACATTTAAAACTGAAAAACTTTAAGATGTAAGGCAAAATACAATTAATATTATAAATTTTTGTGAGTAATTTTATGATCTACTATGATGATAAGAGATAAGAATCGCGAAGAATGTTTATAAAAGCAAATACTCTAGATAATTTTACGTTAATGGCTTACATTAAGAACATCGTTAATTATATTTTAAATTAATTAACATTTTATAAAGTATTTAGCCACACAAATTTCCAACACAATAAGTATATTCCATATATGGAAATTTCTCCATACGTATGCTTTACGTCCTACATACATTGCTGAGGAAGCGCAGACTGCTTTTATTCAATAGAATACATGTACTATATAAAATGTATATAAAAAGAGTATATATTTAGTTGATACTTTTCTATATAAAGTATTATATTCAAATTCTACATTATTCATATAGATAACACAATGTACACTTATGAACGTCAAAAACATTACTATATAAAATCTATACAAAAATAGTTAATATTTAGTTACTACTTTTCTATATAAAGTATTATTTTCAAATTCTATATTATTCATATAGATAACACAATGTACACTTATGAACGTCCAAAACAGTACGATATAAAATCTATACAAAAATAGTTAATATTTAGTTACTACTTTTCTATATAAAGTATTATTTTCAAATTCTATATTATTCATACAGATAACACAATGTACACTTATGAACGTCAAAAACAGTACTATATAAAATCTATACAAAAATAGTTAATATTTAGTTACTACTTTTCTATATAAAGTATTATTTTCAAATTCTATATTATTCATATAGATAACACAATGTACACTTATGAACGTCCAAAACAGTACGATATAAAATCTATACAAAAATAGTTAATATTTAGTTACTACTTTTCTATATAAAGTATTATTTTCAAATTCTATATTATTCATATAGATAACACAATGTACACTTATGAACGTCAAAAACAGTACGATATAAAATCTATACAAAAATAGTTAATATTTAGTTACTACTTTTCTATATAAAGTATTATTTTCAAATTCTATATTATTCATATAGATAACACAATGTACACTTATGAAAGTCAAAAACAGAAATGTGTATGAAATGCTTCTTATTTTACATTTATTGCCAGTTCTGAAGAAGATCTGGCAATAACGGAGCGTTCAAGTATTACGTAACGAATTTTGGGGGGGGGGTCCTCTTGAAAAACGTTACGATGAGGGGCGGGGACTAAATTACGCGTTATTGTTAATATTGTTTTCCACTTTACACCACATGATGGTAATTTATATATATTCACGAAACGTTTTACTATTGGATACAGAAACGTTACGGCGCGTTTCATGGGGGGGGGGTCAAGAATCTCCAAAAATTGCGTGATGATGTATTTGAACACTCCCTAAGCTCTCCGCGACTCTTTTTAATCGCAAAATATATATTGTAAAACAAATTCAAATTAATATTTACCCGCTTAGACTGCGTAGGTTGAAGCAACAATCATTTTAGTTACTATATGGTGTAAAAAGAAAAGTTTTGAATTTCTAATATAAAGTCTTCATAGATTTCGTGTTAAAAAAAGTAAATGTAGAGTTACTCAGTAGATCTTTATCTTTATTTATATCATCAAAAAATTCTTTACAATAAACGATTCAATACATCTAGAAATTTATACAGATATACCAAACGCTATTGGGCTGTCCTTTTGCCCAGTTCTTTCGGTTTTCGACCATCTTCCATCCGGATAAGGGAGACGGTATTGCGCGCACTTACTGTTTTTTTTTAATTTACGTATATAGTGTAATAAATGAATATTTTCTTCAGGTGTGCAGCTGTTCCGTGAGCGGTTCAGTGACAAATATATCGACTTCCTCGTCTCATAACGAATCTCTACACAACCACCAGTTGTTGAATAACTCAGGTACATTTTTTAAATTAATTAATTACGAATTAGTTTTTTTAATGAGACATGTTTCGGAGTCGTAATTCATAATATTTTTAAGGGTTTGGACCTTCATATCCAAAATAAAAAGGGTAGTCTAAAATTACGATAAATCTTTTTTATACTATCACATACTCACAAACTGCTCCAAATGTTTATACCTATCACAAATACATGAGCGACTCTAAAATAAAAAATTTGTATGCCTCAGGTCCAATATACGGGAACCTACTCTCCTCCGGTGGTAAACCACTGTCGTCCCCAACAGCGCGGCAACAGCAGCAGCTAGCCGCAATCCAGGCGGCAAATGCGAGACGACATCCGCCGGAAGTGCCAAAACGGACAAGTAGTATTACACTCAAGTAAGTTAAACTGCTAAAATTGTTTTAAGTAAATATAATGACGAATGTTTCATTAATTGCATAACTACTTACGTGTGTTGATAATTATGATCAGATAATCTGTATCAATTAATTTTGTACTAGTTAACTGAAAGCTTAACTATTGGTTTCATTTTTAACGAATTTTTATTGTGTATGATGTCATTCACTTCATATAGAATTTTGAAAATTTTAACTCGAATTCATTAAACAATCGTGTACTCACGAAACACCCTTAAAAAATATTTTGTGTAAATCTATAAAGAGCTCTGCTCTAATATTGTTAATTCCTTAGGTTTTATAGCTAAAAGTTTTATTATGAAAGTAGGTGATCAGCATTCTGTGCAGGCGCTGTCAATTTTTGAGTCTAAAGCATCCCTTACGATGTTTTCCTTCACCGTACGAGCGAGTCTTAAGTCCGTCCGTCCGAGTCCGTGATACGAACGTACGACCACGAGACGCTTTATCTAAAAGCGATTAGTATTGGCGATTAGTGCTGGTTTACGAGAGCAATCATGTTTTTCGCATTATATTTGTTTATTAATATTTATAAGTTACATTTGCTTCAGTCTTTCTCCAAAAAAATCTTCATATACCGTCGTTAGTTATGGGTAAACAAATAATATTAAAAAAATCGTGTTCATATTGGTCAGGTCGGCTTAATCTATGATGCAACTTATACAAGGTAATATATGTTTACTAATTAAATACGTTTGTCCCCAGTGCGGAAAGCCCCGTGTCGCTCCGAAGAGCGGAGTGCGGGGGTGCGGTGGTGAGAGGGGGGTCTATGTCCTCCGTACAGTCCTCGTCTTCATCATCGTCTCAGGAGCACAGGCATTACCATCAGGTGTACCAACCTAGGCAACAGGTATTTTTTTATCAAATTAAAATATTTTTGAAGAAATACCGTACACGAACATATTGAATGATAGCTTCAATTGACTTTTAAGGTATTATATAAAGAAATGCTTAATATGTTTTGAGATAGAACCCTCGTCATATTTTTTGAATTTTCTTGCATCTCAGAAAATATCAACGCACTAAAACGCGAATGTGTTTTAAATATTATAATGCAAATTATATTTTTCTAGGAGCCACACATCCACATCCAAGAACCGCAGTTCCAGCACACTCGTACTGCGTCTGGTACGCTCTATGAAGCTGACAGGTTCAATGTCTGGAAAAGACAGGACGCTCCGCCCTACTATGAAGCACCGCCTGCCGCTGCCTGTTGTCGACCGCAGCATGAGCACCAGCATACCCATCAACAGCCTTTGAAGGTAATAACTAAACAACACTACATATGACTCTTTACCGGTCCACTATTATTATTTTTTTATGAAATCACTTAGCGTTTTCTTATTTGGTTTACATATTTATTTATTTTTGCCCCGCGCGAGTGTTAAAAACGATACAATTTTCTATATTTAGTACATGGTCCTTCAGGCCGGATAGGACCTCATCTTTTACGAGTTAAATTGTTTTTTAGGTATCAGAAACTGTACGTAAACGTCAGTATCGCGTGGGTTTAAATCTATTCAACAAAAAACCAGAGCGTGGTATTGGCTATTTGATCTCACGTGGTTTCCTGGAGAACTCTCCGAGAGGAGTAGCAAGATTCCTTATCACCAGAAAAGGGTTAAGCAAGCAGATGATTGGGGAATATCTTGGAAACCTGCAGAACCAGTTCAACATGGCTGCGTTAGAGTGAGTATATTTAAAAAAGTAATTATTTGTGAGCCTTAACAGAGGTTTGGAGCATACACAAAGAAATTTATTGGTTTATTTATTAAACGCTTGCTCTTATTGTTGAAGTTGTCCCATACACGACGAAATTAGATACGCTAATTTTCTTTACTTTCTAGATGTTTCGTAAACGAGCTGGATCTGTCCGGTATGGCGGTTGACGTGGCACTGCGCAGGTATCAGGCGCATTTCCGTCTGCCAGGGGAGGCACAAAAGATCGAGAGGCTGGTAGAGGCATTCGCAAGGCGCTACTGCGTGTGCAATCCAGACTTCGTACAGAGGCTTCGTACTCAGGATACGGTATGATCTTTTTATTGCAACTTCGTTTATATTGAACGCACTTTTAGTTTTAAGTAAAAACTTCTTTATGAACGCAAGCAGCTTTAATCAAAAAATGGCAATTATAGAGAAAAATTCAAACAAACTGCGGCAAAAACTATTGGTGGGTAGGAAAAACCAATCAACAATGACGACACTAACTTTTTTAAATAAACTTTTTAAAAACCCTTTGTAGCGACTTCAATCGTGATCTAAATATTGATTATGTTTCAATTCATTTTAAAGATTTATAAGAACTTCATATTTATAATTAATTTCAGATATTCGTATTAGCGTTCGCTATTATAATGCTAAACACCGATTTGCACACACCGAATCTCAAACCGGAAGCTCGAATGTCGCTCGATGACTTTGTTCGCAACTTGCGGGGCATCGACGACTGTGGAGACATCGACAGGGACATGTTGGCTGGCATCTACGAGCGGGTGAAGTCGAGCGAATTTAGACCCGGCAGCGATCATGTTACTCAGGTGATAAAGGCTATTTTTCTATCAAAAATATTTTTTTCTCCAACTTGACAGAGCTTAAACACTTGACAATTGCAGGCTATGCTAAAATTATAAGAAATATTGGACAAAAGTAAACATTATAAAAAAAACACAAGCTCGCACCAGCGGAGCCACTTTTCAAGGATCAAAATCGTTTAGTCTATATGAATTCCGAGGGAAAAAATACAGATAATATAACTTTCTCTACAGCTGAGATACTTTTTGACATTCAACAGCTTTTGTCTTCAGTCACCGTGACGCACGCTGTGAAGCACGCGAAACGTCGGAATAATTTAAAATAATTATAAGTTTAAAATAATACATAGCTTCAATCCGGTAATAAATTGTAACATTAAATGTGTTAAAGGTATGTTAACAAAATACGATACTATCGTGGATTCAAATCATGGAAATTTTTTTAATTAATTAAATGTTAAGAATATTGTATTCCATAAGATGACATACTCTTCTGAAATACACATTTAGAATAACCAATGTAATTAAACCTAAAGCCAGGAAGACTTTGCCTTTTTACATTTATGAATAATCAGGCGAAAATATGTCCCGACAATTTTTATATGGATTGCCCTATATATTAATATAGTGTATAGAAATATTTATGTAATTAATATTTAATATGAAATGGGTCTAAAAAACTAATTGATGTTTTTTTTGTATATTTCCAGGTGATGAAAGTCCAAGCTACGATAGTGGGTAAGAAGCCGCATTTGGCCCTTCCTCATCGTCGCCTCGTGTGCTATTGCCGTCTGTACGAAATACCTGACATACATAAGAAGGAACGCCCGGGAGTTCATCAAAGAGAGGTAATTATTTATGTTCAGCAAGACGCCGAGGCTGGATACAAAAGGTTGTATCCTTATGTATAGAATCTAGAAGTTCCTAGTGACATCTTTTTCTTGGTTGATAGAAGACTTTCATTCTAATACAACTTATCCTTTAATACACATTAGTACCAGCTCTTGTTTTAGAAACTAATATAAGAGCTGGTACATTATTTTAAAACATTTATATATAAATGTATAATAATAATAATAAATATAAATAATATAAAGAATTTATTTATTTCCCTTAGTCACGGCATCACGCGTGAACAGCTCGACCGCTTTCGCTAATTCTTTTTTTTGTTATATTTTTATTAGTATGAGAAATTTGAAATTTTAAGAATATTTAACCACCATATAAAGTAAGAATGACGTTTGCTATGAAAGCAAATTTGTTTTTAGTGCATAGCTTTTTTCATGTAATCTTATGGCCTTTCACATAACATTGACAGAAAGTGTGCTGCAAATATCGACAAAGAGGATGTAAGAAAAAATAATATCGGTTAAAACAAATGCTTCGATCGGAGTTATTATACTGATATATAAACTAATTACAGTCTCTAATTGTTTGTGGCATTAATGTTGAAAATCCACGTTTTTCACACGGCCAGTTATATGTCGGAATACCAACAATTTTATTTATGGGGCGTTCCTTTAAATCAAATTATATAATAAAATTAATTAAAAGAAAAACTAACATCAACGCCCTCTGAAAACGAACTATATTTACTTAAGGTTTAAACGTCCTTTCCAGAAATACGTGGATCACAACAAAAGCGATTTTCTGATCTGGACTTCTGACAGGTTTCTAAGAAATTTGTGAACAATCTCATGCAATTACGTAATCTAGCAATCATGCTCAGAAACCTAAAAACATACTCAAATAATATCCAAATAATATATTTATTACCAGAAAAATAAACAAAGAATATTGTAAATATAGCATTTTTAGTTAATTATACCAATTCGAAATCAATATTCATAGTTAAGACAGGACAACGTGTCGGGTCCGCTATTAACAATAATAAAAAAAAAAACGATTGGATAACTCTTTTCAAAAGATACGTTTATGAATTTTTAGTTATTTTTTTTCGTTATTTATTAAACAGGTGTTCCTATTCAATGATCTCCTGGTGATAACCAAGATATTCAGCAAGAAGAAGTCGTCAGTCACCTACACGTTCAGGCAATCATTCCCGCTGTGTGCGATGTTGGTGAATCTCTTCTCGGTTCCACGTAAGCATGCATTATATTTAATGAACTTAATTAATATATGTACACTAAACGTTCTCTTAAAAAAATAAACAAGTTTAATTGTTTAATAATAAATTTCCCAAGAAATTATACAAAAATATGTTACATATTTACATTAAATAGCATCACAGAATAATATGAAATCACTGTTTATATATTCGATTTGATCGGTGCCATATTCGGCTTAATATCAATAAAAACATAAAATGGTCCTTCGATCCAGATTACCCGTTCGGAATACGTTTATCCCGTCGTGTGGACGGACGGAGACTGGCAACATTCAATGCGCGTAACGAGCACGACCGTTGCAAATTCGCTGAAGACCTGCGCGAGAGCATCGCGGAGATGGATGAAATGGAGGCCATGAGGATCGAAGCTGAATTGAATAGGGGAAAAGGCAGGGGTACTAATAATAGTGCTAGGAATGGTGAGTTGCTTGTCTTCAAACATTTTGTCGTATAAAGTACTTTTGAATTTATCACTATTAAACTCTCTTGTGCAATAGTTTAGCTTCGTTTATATTTTTTTTTTGTAAAATATTCGTTATAATCTAAAGACGTCATTATTTACAATGATCCATAGACTATTTATATACTTAGTATTGTCTTCTGTTAACATAGCTTTTACACTTTTTACGGAATTGGAGCTATGTATTATTATAAACATATAATTATCTTACATAATGTTAAAAAAGTGTTGTCTTTTTATGTACTTCTAAAAAGTAGGAAATCTCATAATTTTCAGAAATTTTAGTTGAAGAAAAAATATGATAATATTTTTGGGTTATTTAAATATGTAATGACATTTCAGTTATGGAGAATCGTGACAGTGGAGTAGCGGATGTGGAAATCGATCACCAACAATGTATTGATCACATGCATGCTCACGGGTAAGTTTTTATTTGGAGTTTTGGCATGCGTAAACCACAAAACCCAATCTTGTATACTTTACAAATGGAATTATAATTATATAAATATAATTGGTTTTGTACTAAAAGGTAAACTAAAAAGAAATATTAACATTTCCAGCGTGGTGCCACCGCCCCCCTCGTGCCCTGCCCCCATGGCCCCCCGCCCTCCTGGTGGCGGCTGCCCCCCTACCGCAGTCATCAAGAGGAACGTTCTCAGCAACTCGCTGGTTGACATCAATGATCCTGGTATGTATTGAGTCATTGGATTAACAGATTTGAAATTTTTTTGATATTTCAGTTTTTTTTTTAATAATTATTTATTCTCACACTAATACTAATATATCCCGGACATCGCAAAACATATATCCACAAGATATACAGGAATATTTAAAAATAAAATAATTGGTCCAGTTCCATAATTTAACATTATCAACGAAAAAAGCATGTTTACAGAAAAGAAAAGAAAAGCAGAATTCTTTACATATGTAGGAAAACATAGTATTTTCATACATACAGCTTTTTGTGAAGAAGAAAACCAACGGAGCCAGGTCAAGCCGTTACAGAATAATTAAATCTTCATTAGGGCTAATAAAGTGATTTCTAAATTCCAGTGGCCCTCGCAGCCGAGCGGCTGCAGCGCCGTGGGTCAGTGGGATCCCTGGACAGCGGCATGTCCGTCTCCTTCCAGCAGGGAAGCCGCACTGCTCTACACGCTACGTCACCGCGACATCCACCCGAGCAGCGGTCGCCGGGTGAGCGAGCACTTTATTAACCGACCACAAAAAAGGATGTTTAGAGTTCGACCTGTATGATTGGGGTATATTTGAGTATGTTTTTTAGGTTTCTGAGCATGATTGCTAGATTGCGTAATTGCATGAGATTGTTCACACATTTCTTAGAAACCTGTCAGAAGTCCAGATCAGAAAATCGCTTTTGTGGTGATCCACGTATTTCTGGAAAGGACATTTAAACCTTATGTAAATATAGTTCGTTTTCAGAAGGCGTTTATGTTAGTTTTTTTTTTAAATTAATTTTTAATACATTATTATAAAAGTAATTGCTAAATGTTGTTGATATTTTCCACCTTGCCAGAGAGGATGTGAGGATTTTTTTTTTTTTAATTATTAAGTAATAAGGTACTTAGGTATAATTTATGTTTTCTATATCAATGTAATCTGTTTTGTCGTTGTGTATTGTCTACGTGAATCTGTAACATTACTAATAAATAAAGTTAAATTTGCAGCTTCAAAAACTTTATCCAATTACTTTTTTAACTTTATGCAATTATGTTTTATAAATAATATGAATGTATTATAAACTTATAATTATTTTATATAATTTTAAATTTTTCCGACGTTTCGCGTGCTTCACAGCGTGCGTGGTCACCGGTGACTGAAGACAAAAGGTGTTGAATGTCAAAAGTATCACAGCTGTAGAGAAAGTTGTGTTATCTGTATTTATTTCCCCGGAGTTGAAAATTTAAATTTAAAATTATGTCAATAATTATAAGTTTATTATAGTAATACATAGCTTCAATTCGGTAAAAAGTGTTTTCTTTCAAGATGAATGTAATTGATACTATTTTTCATTGCAGGACGTATATTTGGCGGTATTTTCCCGGGACGAATACGCAAACTGAGCACTTCGGGCATCCCCGACACGAAGAGCCAAGTCGGCAAAAGCACAGAAGTCTAATCGCTCCGGTTTTCGCTTTGGTTACTATTCGATTATTCTGTAAATCGATTCTGATTGTATTTCTTTGCGCGATTATCGAATGTTCCTAATATGAACGGATTCGATCATTTCCAAGTGCCATCCTAATTCCTTTTAGATTTTAGTAGCTTCTGAAAGCTGAAGCACAAACCTCTCGCTTTTACTTAATCGAATTGTATGGGAAGGAGTGAGATAGCATTATTTGTGACTTGCTCTTCGGTGACCGGTTAGGGATTCAGGTTTATACGCGTACTTTGGTTGAAGATTTTAAAATGTAAAATAACATTGACGGAAAACGGTTAGCTGAGATGGGTCCATCTTTTAAATGTCATTTACTGTAGATCGAAATAGACAACTATTTCTACGAAATTTGGAATGAATATAACTTGACAGTTATCGTGTTGCTTTTCTTCACTTAATAGAGCTGTAAGGAAGGCAGGGTTCTGACAAAAAAAAAATCTGGAATGGCTCAAAAATTTAGTTACCAAAACGGTTAAGCAAAATTATCCATAGCGCTATTGAAAAGTTCACAAGGCTTGGTGTTAGAGTAATTTGTACATACGTTGAGAAATTCACTACAATAGTTTAACGTTACTTTCGGCACAAGGTCAAATATGGTTCAACTTGGCCATATGTGGCACATTTAAACGAATTTATTCGATCATTGTTGAAATTATTAGATTTAGAACTTAATATCTCGTATTCTAAAATATTGATAGTCCATTCCTTTCAGTCCATTCAGAAGTATATTTATATAGACATTATTTATCCGATTTATTTTTACAACTGTGTTACCTTGGTACCATAGAACGTAGAGTAAGATAAATTATCTATGAATCGTCGTCACGTTTCCGATCATAAACTACTTTAGTATACCTCTCCTATATTCCGCCATTTTGTTTGTCCAATTGCCTCATCTCAAACTATACAGGTTTTGTGATACGATACAAACATCGTTCGTTCAGTTTAGTTCCAAATATTCATACGGAGCGTTGCTCAAGTGTTTCATACAAACATTTGTATATTTTCGATTTGCGTATTGTTTGTGCTAAGGAACATTTTCAAATACTAAATATAACCTAGATTGTTGACTAGATGAAGTTGAATTTGTAATAGGCTTGTTAATTCTACTATTTGATACGGATCGTAAAGTTTTCGTGCCAAGCGGTCGTATATCGTCGAACCGCTTGAATAACAAAGGCCGCTTGGCTATTGTTGATAATAATTTCTTTGAAATTCAATATTTAAGAAATTTTCCTGTTTACTCGACTGACTTAGCCATTCGTACAATTGTTGTATACGTTTTTGTACTTTGCGCTGTCCATTTTAACGTGAATCTCTATTTAGGGTAAGTATTTCATGTGTGACCACGGAACTGCTAAAAAACTCTTTCTTAAGTACATTTGAAACTGTGTAATAACGTACTGTTTTTCGATTTCCATTAATTGACCGAATATTTGTTGGAAGGCATTGCAAAGTGCCGATTCTGATTTAAAAAAAATCATCTCTAATTCAATACATAACTCCAAGAGGATTTTGAATATAGCAGGGTTACTCTGTAAACACGTAAATTTTTCTCATTGATTAAATAAATATTAGTTTTTCAAAATTCTACGAACTGTCGATTCCAATAATTTTACAATAATATCGAAATTACGTGGTAAGCCTGCTAAATATAATAACTCTGTGTCACTTACGATTGGTCTAGACTGGAGTCATCCAAGTTAATTCTACCCGTATCTTAACTACAGCTGTGGTCCTCACTCGTTAATATTTAAAAATTGTAATGCATTACAATGTAAAAGGAATTGATATAGGGTTTTGTCGTTGAATTTTGAACCTTGTACACTTAACTTTAGGGTCGAACTTGTCAAGCGATTATCTACGGCATTTAACTGTCAATTTGAGGTTCTATGAAGCGTGCGTTTGCTTTTGTAAATTTCGCTTGAAGCCAAAGATAGGTTTGTGTTCACATTGAGACGAGGTTTTCACATTACCATACAGATACCAATTGTATTGTTTTTTCTGTAATATAAACCTTACTAACTTGTGTATGTATATTGAAGAGGATTAATTAATATATATCTTTTAGTTATTGTTATTAGAAATAAAAGCATTCGACGTCTCTTTATATTGTATAATAATGTTGTTGAGAATTGCTACAACTAAGTCACTTACATTAGTTTTATTTAAAAATGCGAAAGTGTATTTATTTATTAAATATGAATTAACATTCATGATGAGTCTTGTTGTTTTATTTCAATCCTCTCAAACCCAGTAGATTTTTGGATATTCCTTAATGAAACTAGTAAGGGAGCGTTCAAGTATTATGTAACGAATTAGAGAGGGGGGTGGGGGGGGTCCTCTTGTAAAACGTTACGTTGCGGGGCGGGGTTTGAGTTACGCGTTATTGTTAATAAAATTTTGGCCACTTTATAGTACTTTACACCACATAATGGTAAGTTTTAAGTATAAAGAGTCACTGGAGGTGGAGGTGGTCACGAAACATTTCACTATAGGATACAGAATCGTTACGGTGCGTTTCATGGGGGGAGAGGGGGGGTGTCAAGAATCTCCAAAAATTGCGTGACGTAATACTTGAATGCTAAACTCAACATTCGAAATAACTTTATTCATAAACCTCAACAGAAAATATCTTAAATTGATTCTAAATTTACATTTACTCCCAGTTCGCAAGTCAAGGGCGTAGGCAATAAGAACTGGCGAGGAACTCTTCGCCACTCTTTTGAATCGGCAATTTTTGAGTTTTACAAATTGTTTATAAGGCAGAGCATCCATATTTATTTATTTATTACAGAAATACATACATGATCCTTACAGACTATGCCAATACGATAATGTTGAGAGGCATTAAATAATTAAAATACGTATATAATATTAAACACATAATTTACACAATATCGCTAGTGTGAATTCACTCTGCGAACATATATATATATCGATAGTGTCGGAGACAGCATTCAGTAGTCGCAACATCCTGGATAACGGGGATCTGTGCAACAGACTGGTGTCGCAAATAACCTTTGCCTTCGCCGTCGCACGTATCCCATAGGTACTAAGGAACCTAGTTCTTGGAGTACACTTTGCACACTACACCCCTCAAGACTTTCATTGAACTGAAGCAAATCAATCCCAAGGATTAAGATCATTTAAATAATCGTCATATATATAAAAATCTTTATTGATAATTCTCCAATTTCGCTTGGGAGTTTGTTGTATAAACGCATACAATCTTCTGGAGCCTGGTCGGTCGTAGTACTTCGGTATAAGCTTTACTCGTATATAAAGAATAATTATAGAACACGTGCACAATTCTTGTAGGATTCCTTGGTAAACGGGTAGACTCACCAGATGTTTAGTGATAGTGCCTATGGATACTGAATGCCAGACGGCTCGCGAGTGCGGTGCCGCCCTTTTGAGAATTGCTTTTCCAGAAAGATCCAGTCTAATTGGCTCGGAAATACATCAGAAGTAGTAGTGCGTAGAAATTGCCTTAAAAACGCTCAGATATAGAACGACGTTCGGATTTCTACTCTATATTTACACAAGTGTAACTGAATGCTGAAGAGTGCTTGCGTATGACTGTACTCTTAGGGTGCAACACCGACGTTTAGGCAATCGCCACGCTTGTAAAACTAAGATAGCCAGTGATCAAAATAGTCTTGGCAAAAGTTTAATTCACGTCTTATGTAAATGATTGTTTTTGGGTCTTATATAGACTTTATTAAATAAATACGACGAAAAAACACAATCATCGTTTGACATGTTACTGTATAATATGCCATAAAATCAACTTTTTGGCAACTCAGGGGCAAACAAACTCATGTTATGGCCCTAGCCGCAAAACAAGGGTTAAAAACGCTTAGTTCTTTTATCTCTAGAAGTTTCTCTTTAAATACTTATCTAATAGATTTTTATTTTTGCATTTTAGATACTTTTTGTAATATAAACGTAACTACGTCCGAAAAAAATAATACAGAGAATATTCCTTTTCGTAAGCGGGGAACCTAGATCAAAAATAATGTTATAAACCAGTCACAGATTTTGAAATAAAAAGGATATTCTTTTTGACGAAATAAGTAAAAAATCTAGTAGAGCCATAGTATTTTTAGGTCTGGACTTCAGATTTCTATATATCTTTCTTGATCATTTGTTTATTGATGTAAAATCGGAGTTCGAAACCTATATGGCACGCTGAAACCACTAGACTAACACAGCTTTTAACTGTGTAAATCTAGGTTTTAAATAACTATTTCATATAATTGAAAGTAATCCAGATGATACACTGCAAAATAAAACTAAATAAAATATGCAGAAATTAAAGTTAAACAAATTAATGGAGCCTAAGAATATACGTATATATTATTATGTATTTATTAATTAAATTTGTCGTAAGTAGCATAGAAACAATGAATATTATAACAAAATATCTAGTTAGTTATTATTTAAATATACAATAAGTAAAATTATGATTTATCGTTATACTCAAACTCGTAGATGTTCTCAAGATTTTGACAAATTTTCGATACTTTAAATTACCGTTGTCCTAATGAAGTGTATAGCTTCCCGCTATAGTACAAGCAAACATTTTATTAGGAATATCACTTATTCATTACTTGAAGTCCCGGGCAATTCCTATCTGATCTACTTATATATAAGATGTAGTGTAGTCAGAGACGGCTGTTACATATTTTGTTTAATCGAAAATCATACCTCCTGGTTATGCGATGATCATGATGTCACTAACGTAACGTTGAGTAAGCCACGGTTGCCGGCCTAAACGTTACCTGTGGACCTTACGTATACTGTGTTATATATATCCTAAAATACCTTCCATATTGTTTGTTCACATATTATGTACGTGGATTAATTGTGATGTAGTTTAATAGAAGAAAGTATATATTTATTGAAGTTCACACATATCTAATGCTATATCTACAGTATATGTTACAAACTATCTATTCTAAAATACATGAAAATTATGGTAAACGTAAATGTTACAAAAAATGTAATAGTAAAAATATTGCTCTTTCAATATTAGATTTTATTAGTTGCATTTTTAAGCAAGAAATTACTGATGATTAGATATCAGACAGGTTCTTAACAATGTTGTTTTCAATTGATCAGTCTACTACCGAATATAACTCTGGATAAGTAGAGTATAATGCTTACTCCATTAGTGGTTGGCCGTCAGTCCCTTGAAGCGTGTCTTGTCCTGTGCCAGATGCAGCAACTCTTCCGCAGTTGCTATACCCGTCCCCTCCCCAACGTTACGAAGCCATGATTTCTTCCGTCTACCATCATGTCGTTTACGCTTAATTTACGCAGTATAATTAATTGAAGAATGGTAACTGTCTTGTCACAACACGTGGCCCAGGTACGCAACTCTCCGTTGTTTTATGTTCTACGTAAGTTTTTTCGACATTAAAACTCGTTTAAGAACCTCATCGTTCTAGATCCACCTTATACGAAGCATGCGACGATAGCACAACATCTCAATTGCTTCGAAGCGCCGGCGGGTATCTTCTGATATTGCCAAGGTTCACAGCTGTACAGAACTAATGGTCAAATGTAACGAATGATAACTCGGACTTGGAGTTTAATGGTCAAATGAGGACAGCACATTGAAAGCTTCTCGAGCAATTTCCTGATCAGGATTCCACTCGTTTCTAACCCAAGTTCCCAAATACTTATATAGCCGCATCTGTTCCAATCTCCTTCTAGCTACAGATAAATTAAAATAGATAAATTAAGTAGAATATAAAGCATTATGTATTTACCATTAAAGGCAAAAGGTCTACAACATACGAGATCCCTTAGTATATGATATATGTTAGTATTTTTACTTAAATAATTATGAAAAATGAATTAAGACATTTGAAAAATGTTATTAATTTTTTGATTCTAATATGGATTAAAATATTCCTAAAATCAAAGTATTTCTATAGAAAAACTAAACGTGTATTGTGGCTGACAGCGATACAGTCACTTGTAAGTCATCACCTCCCAACTCCCCCTTGAGCCAGGCTTAGCACCGAACAGACGAACACACGTGGATAGCTATATAACGATTTGTTTAGCGTAATAGCAAACGTCATTGGTTTTCTAGGCAAAGCGAACAGAGGTGGCGAGGAGTCACAAGTTTTTTCTTTAGAGAAACTTTTTTGGATTCTGTAAAGGAATAGAAAATATTAAATTGTCTGCGTCTTGTCGGATCTGTCTATGACTGTGACATTTTTCTGTAACACAAGATACAATATGATACAATATTCATAGAATATTAAGTATACTAACGATGGTAATGATAAACGTAATAATAAGCGTAAATCAGCAAAGTTATTTCGTGTGATTTGTTTATTTCTAAAACAGTGACAAGTGAGTTTTATGACACTATATTATACTTTATTACTTGTTAAATTATATTAAAATAGTTAAATTTATTGATTAAAATATTTTATAATAAAAATTCACGAGTTCTAGACGCAACTTATAATAATTTTCGATTCTTTCATTGCGTTAAAAATAGGAGACTGAATAACTCTCAATAAAGATTTACTATATAGTTTGACGCATTTTTACTGTTTATTTTATAAACGACTCTATAGATTTCGCTGTTTATACGTCGCTAGCGGGCTATCGTTGTTCACTTCAGTACTGGGGACCACGTGACAATAGTTACAAGACGATTTTTACCACAATTTTATAAGAATGATATTTTTTAAGTGACGGCCTTTTGGAATCATCTAACTGTAAGTAAATATTCTTTTTTAATATGTTATATTGTGTTTTTGAAAATAAAATAACACTTATGAACTTGTGTTTCCCATTTAGTTTTATTATTAATATTTAAATATATTCTCAATACACTAATTTCTGTATTAAACATTTAACCAACACATTGAACAACTGTTTACCAATTCGTTTAGTCACTTGAGTAAGTTCAATTTCTCTTTGTGCTTAAGAAAAAGTCTTCTTTAAGTAAAAATATACTTCATTTTTATATAGCAACTTGCTAATTTTATATATTAAATTAGGTATCACATTCGAGTAAAGATCCAAGATTTTTAATTATATTTTTATAAACAATATTATTTAAATTTAAAATAGCATACAAATAAACTTGAATTTTAATTTAGACTATTAAATTATCTGTGTTTATTATTTTCATGCACGTCACACAATATCCAAAGCACAAACCACCATTTTTAAAAAGTTACAATCTGTCAAAATTTTCGCGCGAAAACATGGCGTTCATCCGGGGTCGCATACAAAACTGTATCGTAAGAAACAAATTATACTCATTTAGTGATAATTTAATAAACTTAACTAAATTATAGGCATTTAATTCAATTTAACTACAAGTACTGGCTGTTGTGGGCGGTCAATCACCCTCTTATAGCATTATGTTACAAAACATTATGAAGATACAAAGGACCTATGTAATCGTAGTAATATAAAATAAAATACGTTTTTTTATACGAAATTAAATTTTTACTTTGAACTAATCAACAAAATCCTATTTTGGTCATTTTTTTTTAATGTTTTAAATTTATTTATACTCTCTAAATAAGGCATGGACAAGCTTTCAGTTCATCAGGCTTCTATTACTACATTTTCCTAAATTATTGCTTTGCGGGGAATCAAATTCTGGACTCTTCATTAAATTACATAATTATATACATAGACCATTAAGCAAGACCTGATCCTTCAATTGAAAAATTAATTAAGAATACAGGTCACAAGATGTGCTGCATAAATTTCTTTCCCGTGGTTCTCGTAACAAATAGCGGACGGATGTTAATTCTTATAAAATAAGCTTTAGTTGATTTTATTCTACCATAGATTGAAAAGAGAGCACTTATGTTAGCATGTAAGATTAAAATCATTTGCCAAAAAGTTTTACAATCTCTAAGAATCGAACCAACAAGTTTTAACAATTATTTCAGTACAGCTTGAGAGATTCTCTCAATTTTAGGAAGCGGTCAAAAGCAACTGAAGCAAGACAAATAAATCTACATATGGGATCGTAAAACGGAATAATTTACTATTAAAAAAAATCAACAAAACAAATTTAAAGAGCACATCAAATGCTTAAACCACAGATTCAGTACCTAGTAGATACAAATAAAAATAAAGATTCACAGACCTAAAGCCGATAAAAGATTCAAGAATTCCCGCATTCCTAATTGTAATGGTATATAAAATGCAGTGTTGGCCGAGTGGCTTCAGCGTGCAACTCTAATCCCTGAGGTCGTAGGTTCAAACCCCGGCAGTGCACCAAAGTACCTTATTTCTATGTCCGCCTTTAACTTTAACTCGAAAGGTGAAGGAAAACGTCGTAAGGAAACCGGTTTGCCTTGGACAAACGATGGTGAAATAGATACATAAATCTCAGGTCCAGAAAGGTTTTAGCGCCACCAATTTATAGTTTTATAAAATAAATAATGAAGGTACTTACAAATTTTTATTTAGAGAAAATTAAGTTCTGAAACATTTACGCGGTGGAAACGGTTTAATTTATTGTCTTTTGTTGAAGATGGAGGAATCTCTAGACGGTCGTGAGAGCCATAGCGCAGCAGGCTTCGACTCAGCAGCTATTTTAAATGATGACGTTTCTCCGACAACTAGCTTTTGCTATAACATCCCTAATTTGTTTAATAGGTAATTTTTTCCGTAGTCTTCCTAATATAAAACAGAAATGATTCTAGATAAATACTACAGTGGGCGTGGCATGTTTTAGGACAGTCGAACATGGAGATATCTGTCTCTATTGCTTATAATTTTTCATAATAAGTAGGTCAATCAGTCTTCTTTACCTGAACCATCCTCTTTTTTGCCACTCAGGTCTCGACCCAACTTCCTCAATAAACGAATAAATTTTACCATTGACTGAGTAAATTATTATCTACATTGACAATATGTGATAAATATAATTTCACTTTTAGTTTGGGAGCGGGCTCGCTGTGTGAGCGACCGGAAGCGGAAGTGGAAAATTATTCAGCACAGGAGCCCGCTGATGAAGAGAACCACCAATTTGAGGAGGAGGAAGAATATTCACCTAATTCGAGTATGTTATTAAACAAAATTATAGTCTTAGGTAATGCGAAACATTTATTGTTTTAATAAAGAAGGTATATTATCTCTATATATATCAAATTCTCGTTTCTCAATGTTTGTTCCCATACTCCTCCTAAACGGCTCGACCGATGCTTATGATTTTTTTATGCATATTCAGTAAGTCTGAGCTACTATCTATCTTTTAAACCCTTAAGTGATAAGGGGTTTCCACTGTAAAAAAAATTATATATTTTTTTGTTTTTATTATTTTATGAAACAGCATACAAAAATACATATAACCCTTAATTGGCATCCCTCTACGATCAATACTTATTTTTATTATAGTAGATAGGTTACTTTTATTGAACTAAAAAAATGTTTCCTTGAATTAATATATATATGGCAAAACAACGTCTGCCGGGTCAGCTAGTATTTACATAATATATTCATGTTTACCAAAAAAATTGAAGCAAAATCGATACTATATTATAATATTTTGCAGCCTACTAGCTTAATAAGCCCTTTAAGCCAAGCCTAGCCAGTTTATGAATCTTTCAGGCAGCTGTTTAGTTAAGAGGTTAGGCAGTTGATTGAACGGCTAATTAAGCTAGTTGGCTATGTTGGCTAGTTGGCGACATATATATATATATAGATTATTAAAGTGCATTTACACTTACCCTGGTAAAATATGTATCCTATAAATTCTTTTCAGGTGGCAAAGCCGGCGATATTCCAAAACGAAAACAACGAAGGTACAGGTGTGTACAATTTTTGTATAAGAATAATGAATGTTGCAAATAATCAAAATTTTGTTGAATTTAATCAATTCGAAATTCCTTGATAGTTTTTGAGATTTTGTATATAAAGAAGCGCTTTTAATTATACTCGTCGTGAACGGCCGCTTTTGCGAGGTTCCGGACAGCTGTTTACATTTTGACCTAGGCTACTCATTATTTAGAAAATATACGTTTTACAGAACAACATTTTCAAATGTGCAATTAGAACAACTAGAGGCTGCATTTCACAAAACCCACTATCCAGATGTATTCTTCAGGGAGGAGCTGGCAATGAGGATAGATCTGACTGAAGCCAGAGTTCAGGTGAATTATATTGTTCGTTGCACTGAATTTATTTATGAAATTATTTTTGATTTATTAAATATAAATCAATCGATGATATAATACCATTTCCTCATGATTTCCTTTATCGTACGAGCAAAGTTAAATACGTACATAAAAAGTGAAGGTGCCAGAGTTAAAATCTGGAACCTCAGGGATGAGAGTTGCACGAAACTCCAGACCAGACACTTCTCTAGTATTGTTTGTTTATCTTTCCTTATCATTGTTTTTATTTGGTATCCATCTGAATAGTTCTTGGGCTATTACAGTGACTTTTTTAAAATATTTATCTGTATTAGTAAATTCTGACATATGAACTTTGGTTAGAGGTACAAAACCAGAGAGTTATTAAGATTCGCAAGACTGATAAATTATTTTTAATTATCATGCAAAATTATTAATCGGTTCAATCGTTTTTGAGTTTATTCTTCAACAACCTTTCATCTTTATAATGTTATTATAGGAAGAGATGCTAGATCTATATGAATTAACACATATGTTCTTTCAGGTGTGGTTCCAAAATCGTCGAGCAAAATGGCGCAAGCAACAAAAGGCAGGTTGTGAGCCCTATCCACCCAGGTCTACAAGATCACCTGAACAACGATCTCCGTCCTCCCTGGCCTTGGAGATGAGAGATTTTATTACTATACCAGGTAAGTTCTTTAAAATTAAAGAAATTAAATTATGTTGATATAATGTTCAGAATACAGTTGAAAACAATTCGCTCTGGAAAAAAAAAATCATTGACGTTAGTAAAAATCAAATATCGATTTTTACAACGACTTGATTTTCTACGAAATAATCGTTTCAGTTTGTATAACTATGTACATGTAGAAATGTCTTTTTCACATTAGGACTAATTTATAAATAACATTAGTTAAATTTTAGTACATTTTTATATTTCCTTTAATTTCCAACACAGTATCCTCCCCGCAAATAATCAACATGGCCGAGGCTGCGCACCAAAATAGCTATGGAAAGAACAAACAGACCGCTCCAGCTATCCACATCTCTGCCCTACCATCGAGACAGAACCCACAACTAGATCTTCCCACCTTCTCAATTCCTCTACAATACAATCTAGGCAGTTTCAAAAAAGCTGAAGAAGATGTACACCTCGATTTAGAATCCCAAGAGCAACCCCAAAACCCATGGGATACGAGAATGATGCCCAACTTCAACCTAATGCATATGAAGCCCTTATTAGAAAATAGGGACAATACAGATTTGTCCGAAGTCAAGTATGAAGTGAAAAATGAAATTGTTGGAAGATCATATAATGATCTGCCGATAAATCGAATTGTGTCTGAAGATATTCTCGGGAAAGAAACGGTGAACGAAGGTCAAACAATTTCACCAGATTTCGAAATAGAGAGATATCAATACAATGATGGCGATAAACGTTTTAGAGAACCATTCGACGAATCAATCATGGAAGATGGTAGGAACGACTTTGTGTGCGATGGGGACTTCCTGTGTAAGAATAATTTTGAAAAAATCGATGAGAAGCGAAATGAATTTGAGGAATGTCATTTGCTGGATGGCGAGAGTAGTGTGTCGGTTGGAATAAATAATTTTGATAATAATTTATAAGTATTGTTGTGTTAGTTGTTGTTTATGGTGCAATCTAGTCATTAGTTAATTTTTGATTGTTTTCTAATTAAGTTCAGTTATTAGATGAATAAATTTAAGTGTTCTTTAAAGTTTTTTTTTATCTCTAGGAACAATTGTATACACTGGGTGTGTATAGAATTGTTATGTTACTAAACTAACTAAACGTTAACTAAACATTTTAAATAACTCATTGAAATAACTTACACAGATAAAATAATAGCTTTATTTTGTAAATGATGAAAACAGTATTTAGTATTGTCTTTGGTTAACATAGCTTTTACGCATTGAAAGAAAACAATTTTTTACCGGATTAAAGGTATTTGTTTTATTATAAACTTATAATTAAATACAGATAACACAACTTTCCCCACAGCTGTGATACTTTTGACATTCAACACCTTTTATCTTCAGTCACCGTGACCACGCACGCTGTAAAGCACGCGAAACGTCGGAAAAATTTAAATTTAAAATGATGTAAAATAATTATAAGTTTATAATGATACAAATAGCTGTAATCCGGTTAAAAAGTTGTTTTCTTTCAAAACAGTATTGTTACGTAGTCGATAAAATAACCTAAAGTGAATATATATGCTAAAACTGGCTTCATACCGAATGTGCCTATTACCTGTTCATACCTAACGTCCTAAACCTTCATTAAGGCATCGAAATTTACGGTTTAATATATATATTTCTCATTAAGAACACTGCAACATTCACTTATAAAAATGTACTCATATATAGTTCGCTTCTTAATTAATGGTATATTACAATAGTAAACAAACATAAGCAGGCAAGGAACAAAAGACTTATTTGATAAAAATACAGCTATTACAATTTTTGTTAAACGTTACACACCACATAAAAGAAAACAAGATAAAATAATTAAAAACAATGAGTAATAAATAGAAATAGTTTAACAAATAACAGAAAAATCTATAATTTATGGTCAGTCATAGTCGTCTAGGTCTTTGCGATAAACCTCTATGAACGTCTAAATGATTTAACTGACTGCACTTGAAGAACAAACAAAAATTTATACAGCTGGAATAGGTTCACAGTGACAGTGTGAATGTAAGCTCGTATTTGTTTCAATTTACTTATTTCACACTATTTATTCGTAGTAAAAAAGATATATAAGTTATCGTCCGTTACTACACAGTTTATTACACTTTATAATGACTATATCACTGAAATTCTTCGAAACAATACACTTAATATAATATACTAAATTTACAACAACAAAAACTTTTTTTTTATTGCAATAAAGTTCACAAAAAAGAGAAAACACATAAATTACAATCTAGCCTATACAATAATTATGGCTAATAAGTAATATTATGTTGACCTAATTTTCTACAATACTAGCGAATTAAACCAAGGTAATGTTCATTAACAGTCTTAGTGTTCTGTAATGTTTTGACACTATGTTCATGTGTCCGAGATACCGCACTTGCACTTATATTCACTACTAGGTTTATTAACTCAAAAGTAAACCTTTTGAAACCTGTAAACCTGTTCTCTTTAGGCGTCTTATTCTTGTCGTGTCAAGAAGTTGGATTGCCTCAGCATTCATTCACAAGGCTATGTAGCCTGTTTAAGTGAGCTAAGGCAAACCATTTCGCCGTATTTAGGACTGTATCCACATTAAGATCCTTGTGGATATTTTCATTTTTGATGTACCATGGTACCATGGTGTATCCACAATGTCCCGAAGAACCTTGTTCTAAATTGCTTTTCGCTGGACAGCCCCAAAGTTGAAGGCCATATGTCCACACAGGCATCACTTGTTTATAAAGGAGTAATTTGTTATGTATTGACAGGGGCGATTGCCTTCCTATTATTATTATTATTTTTATATAATAGGAGGGCAAACGAGCCTGCATCTGCATCAAAAGGGCAGTCATCTCAGCCCTCAACACTCATTTTTAGTGGGTGGGTTGCCGGCCTTTGAGTGAGGAGTGTTCATACCTAATGTATCTATGTATCGGTGATAAATAATGGTATGTACTGTATGGCTCGATTAGTAAAATCGACATGAACAGATTTCGAATGGTTCAGCTTTATTCGCCACCTATTTGTCCATTAGTGATAAAATTAATGGCAATTTCTGTCATTTCAATGGGAATTGCATAATTACCACTGGTAGACATTATTACATTATCATCAGCAAATGTAGCTATAGTACTGTGTTGGGGTTGTGTGTACGTACAGGATCGGCCCCACATTGATTTTCATTAGTTGTGCGTACGAATCTTCGCATCACACCCTATACATTCGGTTTCTATATAAGACTCCAGTATGTTTAAAAATTGCAGAGACTTATACAACTTATAAATGAAACCTTCCTGCCAGACTTTGTCAAACGCTTGTGCGACATCAAAAAATACAGTCGTAAAAACCTTTTTCTCTTCAAGCGCCTGCTCTATGATGTTAGTAATCCTATGAACTTGATCAATAGTCCTGTTATTAAATCATACCCTGGAGATATTTTGGTACAACAATAAACACTTAAAAATAATTAAAATTAGTATTTTAGGAGAAGTAGTGTATTGCGCGAACGAGAATGAATCAAGTCAAAAGGTTTTACGTGGGATAAATAAAAATACAATTTTCAATTTATACTTTATTAGTCGTGTCAAAACTTATCTTAATAAATTATAACGTGAACGATCGTTCACACACAAACAGTCGCCACACAATTACATAGTTACAGTCTGTACACATATAAAAATAGATTCCTTATTCTAGAGGATAGTTTTGTAAATGCCTTAACTTATGATATGAAAACTATATTCAGAGCACCAATTTGTTGATCTAGCGAGGTGTGAGGCGGCTCCCAATATAAAATCACTAATAAATTAGACCTGTTTACTCTAAATATAAATAACTCTCTGGATTAGAATAGATGCCTTGATAATTCAATAAATATGTTTTAACATTACAGGAAATTAATTTGTTAGTAAGTAAGATTTAAAGTTTTTAATCGATACTGTTATTGCATTTGCTAAAGTTTTAGCGCAAACGGGTCTTTGAGAGCCCCCTGCCCCCATACCCCGCAGCCCACAGACATACCATACTTTATATTACACTATGTACATCTCAACCCACAAAACAATAAGATTATTACGAAATAAATTAATATTTAAAAATATATATTCTAAATTGGACGAGAAACAGGGCAAAAACGACAGGTCTTTGATTCGTATCCTGGTAAACAATTTCATGTTAAGAGTTGGAGGCACATCCACAGAAACGTGTCTAGTCCCGGTTGGATCTTATATGTATAATATGAATGGAGAGTTCTATTCTATGGCGTGAAGAACAATATTTAAACGATAAAAAATAAAGGTTTTTATTTCGTAATAATCTAATGTTGTACACCTCAACATCAAGGATCGCAACCATACTAACGTATTTCTCATATAATATTTTGCAGCCTATTGTTAAATTGCTATGGGCATACGAATATGTATTGGAATGTACATTACATTTATATACAATAATATAGCTGGTAACGGAGCTATTAGCTATAATACTGATCGAGGATTTTGAGATAATTCATTAAAAAAATTTAAATGCATTAAATGTTGCCGATACATGTGTTATAATTATAAAATTATACTAGCTACCTATTCACGTCTTCCAATTGAAATTTCAATTAAAATAAACTCAGCAGTTGAAGAGTATACAGTATTATAAAATGTTACTTCTATGTTCAGTCATTGTTTTAAATACACTAAATTATATACAAATGTACAATAGCGCCGTTTAAAGGCGCTAGATGGCGCGCAAACGTAAAGCGCGAATTACGAAGTGTAGATTTGGCGCTAGAGGGCGCGTGAGTGAGAAAACGGCGGCTCGGAGGCCGCTCGCCGCCGTCACACGGCCGTGTGTCGAGGCGAACTTTCTTCTGCGTCTGAGTCTTCGATCTCGCACAGATGGGCCGATAGCTCGCTGCCCGAACCTCCGCCTGCGCCTAGCAGCGAGTGTCTCTCCTCTGCAATAAAAGGATAATGTTCTCCCATAACAAAGTTAAATTCTCGCTCAGCTCGTTTGAGATTTAAAAAAACGTAATGTCAAGGGATATTTAACAAAAGTATTTTTTTTTAGCATTAATGTTTTTTTTATTAGGACCACATAATTAGGTCAAACACATGATATAAATTGACATACATACAAAGAAATATATAAAAAGCGGTGACGTCCCTATAACATGTGGACACGACCAGCGAAATCAAATAGATACAATATATTGTGTGTTAATACAAACAACCATAAAATTTAAAATACAAACTATAAAAGAATTAAACTATTTGAATCAAGAAAATAAATTATCGGTACTGTGTCCTAATTCTACTCTTAGCCGAGGCCAGAGAACCATGAAAAATGTCAAAATTCTGTGCAATTTCATTATGGTAGCGACATAACCTAGTAATTGGAGAGGCAACGTTTGTCCGACAATGTGGGATGTGAAAACATCTTCGATTGTACAAATGACTCCCGACCCGAGGAACTTGTATGGATAAACGTTCTAAAATTTCTGGGCAATCCACAAGTCTATTAATTACCTTAAATAGGTATAGCAAGTCGATTATTTACAGCATATTTATTTTATTCATATTAATTATTAAATGATCTCAGAAGTCGCACTACAGACAAGGACGCTATAAAATGGTTTTAAAATAAACGAATGGTTAAACTACTAGTTAAACTTACCGAGCATAGTGATGAGGCTATGAGCGTCAGTTTCACGGCGCACTCTCGTTACGCATTCCCCACCACCCTCCAACCCCTCACCTTCGCTTGTGAGCCCGAGTTCCTCTGCTAGAAGATATGACGACGCTGTAAGAATATTGCATTATATTAATTAATTTATTTTGTTTATCCGTATCTTCTGAAGAGGCAGAAAAACTTACGATCTCATTTGAATGACAGAAACAGTAGCATATAAAAAGTCAGTGCATTAAATATTGATAAGAGAAATGTATATGAGGCCTCACCGTCCGTAAAGGGATGCGACTCCAGGTCCTCCGGGGCAGAATCGGTGTCGAGCGGTAGAGGAGGAAGGGGCGGAAGGGGCGGTTGCGGAGAGCGCAGCGGAGATGGCGGCTCCGAGGAGTCGAGACGCTCCGACCCCGGTACCTCGCTGATGCCGGGGAGGGCTCCACCTCCGCACCAGTCCGAGCAATCCCAGTGGTACCCGCCCACCAGGTCACCGCCCATGCCGGGAACTGCCGCGCCTACCGTCACGCGACGGGTGCTCGCGGGAGATGGAGCGCGGACTCGTGGTTTGCAGTTCTTCAAATCTGTATAAAAATATGCCTAAAATATGTATAAAATGAAGCCTGTGAACCAAGTAAATATCATATCGATGTGATGAAGGTTGGTAATGACATTTACATTTAGTAATTTCTAGCATAACGAATACGATAATGTCAAGAAATTCATTCATATATTATTTAAAATATTAGTAGTTTTAATAGATTTGCCCAGATTTTCACTTTATTAATAATAATGTGTTTATTCATTTGGCAACAATTAATTATAATGTGAAAGATTTGGGAATAAAAAAACACACACACACACACATATATATCAGGGAATGCTCTTTATCAGGAAATGCTCTGATCTAGTCAATTGACCGTTGATTTTTTTGTTGCTTTGGTTAATAATTAAGATTTTGTTTCTTTTAAGAATTATAGTGGGATCGAGGCCCCATCTTCACTTTGGACAGTGCGTGCAGGGTAGTTCTGGTTGAGTATTCAGTGGAATATTGTGGTGATGAGAAGTTGGACCGGTCTATGTGATTTATGGTTGAATGGATTTTGATTAAAAGTGAGATCGGTGCGTTGTACCTGTGCTGCTCGTTATAATTTAAGCTTAAAGCGCTGTTGTTATTTGGTATATTATAAGTAATCAATCTAAATCAAATATCCTACGATAATTATTCGGGTCTTTAGTGCTGGCAAAGTGCGTCATGACGCTTACTAGACCCACTTATGGCGATATCATTTAACTACATGAGTGAGTGTGTGGGGCGAGAGCAAAAATTCGTAAAGATTTATGTTTCTTAATTTTTAAATCTCTAAAGTATTTAAGTGACGTTCACCGAAAGTGTAATATATTTTTAATGATATTTAAATTTCCATTTAAGTGATAAGCGTCCCTTACCGTTATAGATCTTATTATCAACGAAGGTATGCAGATGCATCTGCTCGGACCAGGGCTTTCGGTCCAGATCGACGTTGAGGTTGAGATTGCGGCGATAATCAGGCGGAAGCCCCTCCAGCTCGTCGCCGGCCGAGCCGTACGACCGCAGCGTCTCTAAGTTGTTCAGCGGCGCCGCACACGACGCCGGGCGTTCACGTCGCACCGCTTCCAGGTTAGAAAGTTTAGTCACCGGCGGTTTCTCCAGAGCGCTGTTGAGCGGCGGCGGTGGAGGACGAGTTCGACGGGCTCGAACGCAACCCACTACGCCACACAGCAACGCCAAAGCAGCCACAGCGCCCACTGCACCTAGCGGCCAGCGAGCTTCGAGAGCCCAATGCCAAGCAGCGGCTAAAGCGCGCCGGCCGTCAACCGACCCCGCCTCGCCGGCCGTAACGGCATCCGAGTAGAGCGGGTTACCGCAGTTCATTCCGGTCTTGTCAGGCGGGCAGAGGCAACGGAAAGATCCGGGCTCGTTTAGACATGTCGCGCCGTTGAGGCACGGTTCGCCGGCGCACTCGTCTACGTCGTACTGGCAGCGAGGCCCGTAGTAGCCTCGACAGCGACACGAGGGGCCCCACTCGCCCTCCTCGCAAGCTCCGCCGTGGGCGCATACGCCCTCTGCGCACCAACGCCCGCGCTCACAGCGTGCACCCTCGAGCCCTGCGGCGCACGCGCATCGGAATGACGCGCCGCCGGCAATGTCGCTCTCGGGCGAGCATAAGCCGGCGTGGAGACAGGGCTGCGACGCGCACGGGTCCGTGTCGAGCTCGCAGTCCCGGCCTACATATCGCGCATGGCAGTCGCAGGTGTAGCCGGATGACACCTCGCGGCACGTCCCGCCGTGCTGGCAGGGTTGGGCGGCACAAGCGCCTGGAGGTGGAAGAGGCGCACAGGTGGTTGCAACCTTCGCCCGGACGCTGCGTACTAGTTGGACACGCCCGTCGCGTGATGTGCCGCCCTCTTCTAACGGCAGCCTCCATCCGCCCACTTTTAAGTCAGATATGCAGCCGTGGAAACCGTAAGTCACCTGAAACGATTTATCATAAATCTAATAATGGCATAGTGGGATAGTGGCATAACAAAATTATTAAAATTTTATATTCGATATTTGTATTTATTATTTTCTCTTTGTCATTGTAATGTTTCCAAATGTTGATGATGGCCGTGTCCACATGTTATAGGGAGCGGCAGCGCTTTTTATATTTTTGTATGTATGTCAATTTATATCATGTATTTGTCCTAATTAAAAAAAGGTAGTGCAGACTTATTATTGATGCACATGCATGTATCGTGTTGTTGTATGTCATGTGTTTTCTGTAAGTGTTTGTATGTGTTTAAAATAATATAAACGCCTTCAACTTAAAATGAAATTGTCGAACAAACGTTGGCAGAAACTCTCCAATTAATAGGTTATGTTGCTACCATAATGAAATTGCACAGAGTTTTGACATTTTTCATGGTTCTCTGGCCTCAGCTAAAAGTAGAATTAGGACACAGTACCGATAATTTATTTTCTTAGTTCAAATAGTTTAATTCTTTTATAGTTTGTATTTAGATTTTTATGGTTGTTTGTATTAACACTGTATATTGTATCTACTTGATTTCGCTGGTCGTGTCCACATGTTATAGGGACGCTTTTTCAAAAAAATTTTTTTCGTATCTATGTCAATTTATATAATGTGTTTGTCCCATTTATGTGGTCTAATAAAAAAAATGAAAGATTAAGGACACGGAAAGCATAGTGCTTTTAGTAAGCGTACCTGTTCCGGTGCGAGAGCGTGAACGTGCCGCTGCAGGGCGGCACCTAGGAGTAGCCGATCTGCACGGACGTCTAAAACTGCGGCCGGGGGCGGAGAGCGCGCCTGCGCCGATCGACGGTCTACAGTTAGGCGTGCCACGGCACCGCGACGCTCCAACCGCACTTCGTGCCACGCTCCGTCCGCCACGGAGCCGCCGGCCCGCAAGCGCGCCTCTCCCGCGCCAAGCTCCCAGCGCGCCTGAATCGTTCCTTCCACCACCTCCAGTATCAAGAAGTCTACGCGTCCGCCAGCCCACAGCAGCGTGCCACGGGGCGCGCGAGTACGCAGCCGCAGCGACAGCACCAATTCATCGTCGAGGAGTCGCGCACCTTCTACCACACCCCTTTCGACGCGATACGCCAGATACCCGTCGCCACCTAACTGAAGCACCGCCACTGCGGAGTCGTCCGAAGGAATCGACGACGTAACCTCTGCTGCGATCGCTTCGCATCTTTCTCCCGTGTAGCCCGCTGCGCAGGTGCACTCCCCGCGCAGTTCGTGCGCCGGCGCAACGAGAGCGAACACGTCAGCGGCAACGACGCGAAGCCGAGCTGCGCGTAGGTGTAGGCGCTCGGCACAGACGCCGTGCATGCAGCCGCCGCACGTGGCACGCAGAAGCTCCTCGACTACCAGGCGACTACGTTCCTCGAGGCGCTCCAGGTGCGCGTGCAGTAGACGCCGGAGCGCGTCGGCCGCCAGCAATCCATCCCCGCCCGGTTCTCGCACGGCGAACGCTACGTCGAGGTCTTGTGCGACTTGTCTCTTCAGTCGTCTTCCGTCGTCTTCAGCGGGTTGCACGCTCAGTATAATTACGTCGCTAGGTCCACAATCAGTCGCCTCTCGGACTGCCCGGATGAAACCTTTGCGATGGCTAAGGATGAAATCCACGTCGGTCACCTCTCGGAATCGCACCACAACTGCCTGCGCAAGCATCTCGTCGGATATCAAGACGATGGAAACTTTTACAATAGCGAAGCCTCGAAACTTCCCATCATCGACGGTCGCATTGATTCGATAGTCCCCCACGTCGAGGCGGGGGGCTGCACGTAGAGTTCCATCTGCAGCGTCAACGTCGAAAAGGCCGGCCAGCGGGAAGGGGGCCCCGTTTGGCGACGCCAACGAGTAGCGGAGTGAATCGTAAGCGTCGCGATCCGAAGCAAACACACGACCTATGACGCCGCCCGGAAATTCGTCAAGGTAAGAATTGACGACCACCTCGAGAGGCGTCACCACGGGTGGGTACTGAGACTCCTCTATGATCTGGATATACGCCCACGCATCAGAAAAAAGAGGGGGCGTACCGTTATCGAACACTCTCACTTGTAGGATGTAGTGGTCTTTTATCCGGTGGTTGAATCGGGTGGCCGAACGCAAGTAGCCGTCTTGCTCTATTCTAAATGCGCCCATCTCGTTTCCCGTTTGAATATCGAAAGTGTACGGGGCTCCGTTGGGGCTCGCATCGGCATCGCTCACGACGAACTTCAGTATTGGATGTCCCAAGGATTTGTCCTCTTGAACGACAGCAGAGTAATTGTTTAGAGCGAATAATGGTGGGTTATCATTGGCGTCCATGACTTCGATGTCGACTGTCGCCGTCGATTCTAGAGCGGGAATCCCTCGATCGGTTGCGCGTACCTCGAGCACATAGCGCGACGTGGTCTCGCGGTCGAGTTGCGCTAGTACTGACAAGTAGCCGGTGTCGAGATCGATCGCGAAATGGCCCTCGCCACCGCGCGCGATTGAGTAGGAGATGCGACCATTGTCAGCTGCATCCGCGTCGTCGGCAATGAGCTGCAACACACGAGTGCCAGGTGCTGCATCCTCGCGCACCCGCGCCGTGTACGACGACTGTGAGAACGATGGCGCATTGTCATTTCCGTCCAAAATGGTGATGTTCAGAGTAGCGTGGTCGCTCAGCGGAGGCGCGCCGCCGTCGACGGCTTGCACGGTCAGGAAGTACTCGCGGCGTCGTTCGAAATCCAGAGGACGGGCGACGGAGAGCACACCGGTGGTCCGATCGAGTACAAAGTCATCGCGGCCGTCGCCGGCAACAAGTGCATAATAGACGTCAGCGTTTACACCGGCGTCGCGTGAAGTTGCGCGCACGCGTAGCAACTGGGTGCCGGGAGCGTCCAGTTCGGGCACGGCGGCCGCATATTGGCGCAACTCAAATTCGGGTGGGTTGTCGTTGACGTCGGCGACGGTTAGGCGCAGGGTAGCGGTGGCGCTGAGCTGCGGTCGTCCACCGTCAAAAGCGCGAACTACGGCCCGCACCTCCGCTTGAGTCTCACGGTCGAGCGTCGCTCGTAACGTCACCACACCAGTCTCCGGAACGAGCTCAAAGAATTCATTCTCTTCTATGAAAGAATATCTCACGGAACTGTTTTCACCAAGATCAGCGTCCGTAGCATGGATCTGGAATCAAATAATTCAGAATCAATAATTTTAACGATATATATATATGTTTATATATAAATATATTTTAAGGCAAATGAGCCTACGAGACGCCCTAAAAGTCACCTCAGTATCCCATGGACACACATCCTTAGTACCCACTTCCAATAACACCGGGTGTGTTGCTGGCCTTTAAGGGAGGAGTATACTTTCACTTACTTTAATAATTGGAGTTCGTATCGATTATACAGTACGCAAAAGAAAATGACATGTGAAGCGGACCGTGGAAGAGTTCCAGCCATCCAGGTGATGTTAATGAAATTTTGAATTAATACGAGTCGTACGGTTTTGAAACGAGGTAGGCGGGTCATTTGGTCAAAAGGAAGAAGCTGGTATTTGGGAGCACCGGCTCATAGATGAAAGCAGTTTTCCATATGAGATATACCTCAGCGAAATATTGACTTAAATAACCAGCTTCTTGGAAGACAGTTTGGCTTTTTCTTCCAGGTGACTGCGGGATTGAATATATAGATAATTCCATAACATAAGGAACAAGCAATAACCAACCTTAGCCACAAGAGTCCCGAGTGCGGCATCCTCGGGCAAAGTGACGCTGTAGAGAGGTGCGGCAAAGCGAGGAGCGTTATCGTTGACGTCATCCAGGGCTAATTGTAGTTCTGCGCCACAACCCCATTCAGGTCGATCGCGAGTCTGCGCCTGCGCACGTAACTCATATCGTGCTACCGTCTCTCGGTCTAGTGCGGCTGCCACAGTCACCACACCGGTCTCCTGTAATAAAAAAATCATTTGATCATTTGAGGACTTGGGATCACTGCCAAATTTCTATTAACATATATATACGAGAAGGATGGCAGCAATAATTGGGGATTATTGGGCATACGTACCTTATCAATGGTGAAGTGATCGGCGTGCTCCCCGGTGAGGAAGAATCGTAACCGCGCGTTGTGTGGTTCGTCTTCGTCGCGCGTGAGCAGTTCAGTCACGCGCGTACCTGGTGGCGCATTTTCTGGCAATCGAGCCCGCAATCTGTGACGCAGGCAGTAAGGCGGGTTGTCGTCGACGTCTAGCACAGATACGCGTACCGTGGCGTATGCCGTAAATTTTCCATCTGTGGCCGCGACACGCAGGGAGTATACGGCCTCGGTTTCGCGGTCGAGCGAACGCGCCACAAACAGCTCGCCCGAGCCGCGTATCTGGAATCGCGCGCGTATATCGCCTTCCGCCACGAAGTAGGCCAGTGTTCCAGCTGTGCTGTCCGCGTCACGCACAGCCAGACGTACCACCACAGTACCTGCTGCTGCGTCTTCGCGAACCTATGACCAATATACACGTACTTTAAATTACTACATGTTTACGTTATGTAAGACTAGACGGTAAGCGGAGGCCATAGATATAAACTGAACACAAATCTTTTTCAAAAGTATAAAAGTCAACAATATCAAACGTAATTGATAATAGTATTGTCTTTTGTTAACATAGCTTTTACACATTTAGAAAACACTTTTTAAACGGGGCTATGTAATATTATAATCTTATAATTATTTACATAATTTAAAAATTAATTGATAATACTGATATACAGTACACATAATTATGACGACGCTACAGACTATAAAATATAAAATACACCTGATTAAAATGAAAAATTTCCTTTAGTGAACTTAAAAACGTTCAGTTGTCAGATATCGTGTTTATACGGTTGGAATTTCGGTATTTAAACAATAAATACCTCGGCCTCATAAACCTCCTGCGTGAAGATCGGCGGGCAGTCGTTGTAGTCGAGCAGCCGCACAATTAATTCACCCTTTGCTGAACGCGGCTGAGCCCCTTGGTCAGAGGCGCGCAGTGGTAAGCGGTACTCGGCGCGCGTTTCTCGGTCCAAAGGACCCGTCACGCGGACCCATCCTCCAGCCTCAACGGCGAAAGGCACCTCTTCCGAACTCTCCAAGGAGAACCGTACCTCGCCGTTTGACCCCGCGTCTGGGTCATCTGCCATCACTGTTTAAAAAAATATGTGTTTATTCATTTTAAGTACAATTGCCTTACAATGTGTAAGATTTGGGAACCCTTTTAAGTTAAAAATACCAGGGTTTCCAGCTCTTCAATAACAAAATTAATACATTCCTTAAAATGTTTAATGTATATATCATTTGGTTACATATTTTATTTTATTTATTTTTGTTATTGATTTTTAACTGTTATCAACACGCTTGAGTGCATAAGTGAGTGTGCTCTCTGCGTAGGGTATGTTCATGAGCCAGCCAGCCAGCCTTTAGTCGTATTTTTAGATTGTAGTCGGTGAGCGGGTAGTTGTTTAGCATCAAATCATTGTCAATACTATTCATGTAAACAACGTTATTCGTTTTAAAAAAACGTCTCAGTGCTCAAGCACAAAAAGTTCACGCGTTACACTGTCAAGTGACGAAAAATACATTTATTAAACTATTTTTAATTTTACATTTATTTTTGTGTAAGCTTCGGCGATAAGAATTCCTCTATTTTATTTTTCATATTTTTAATACTTACGCTGGATAAGGCTAGTGTGTGGTGGTGTATTCTCTGCGAGGTGCAACATGTATGGTTGAGAGTGGAATTGCGGTGCATGCTCATTTACGTCCAGCACGTGCAGCCGTGTTTGGACGAGTGTGCCTGGCGCTGGACTGCCTTCGCCTTCAGCGATGATTCCTTAAACACGATATAAATATGTCTATTAGAAATCTTCATTTCCAAAACACAAACATAGTAATAATAATAATTGATAAATAGAATGTTAAAATAAATTTAAATAGTTTGTGGGACTGCTGTGCTTAGTGTGGATGGCCACATAAGACCAGTATAAGGATACTGGCAGCATTTCCTCGCTGTATTTATTTAAACTATTTGAATAAGTAAAAATATTTAATTAGATTTTTGGAGCAATCATTATTGTAAGGCTCACACAATACGTGGCCACCATAGAAATGACCAATCATAGAAATTGTGTGAAACAAACTCGGAACTTTGTGACAGAAAACTGTATTTACTTGTGAAAAATATTTACGATGCGAATACAATCCAGATTTAATTTGTCTAAAATTAAAAATGGACGAAAAATGACAGGCTTGTTGTGCTGACTCACCTATGATATGGTCTTGAGCAGTCTCTCTGTCAAGCGGGGCGGCGAGGAGTAAACGGCCATCAGCGTCGAGCGTGAAGAGACGTTCGTCAGCTCGGGCAGTGGGGGCAAGACGTAAGCGTGGCAGAGGGCCAGAAGGAGCACGCAGTTGAGCAATAAGGGTTCCCGGCGTAGCGTCCTCAGGTAGGAATAAGTCAGGTGGCGGTTGCGCCAACCGAGGGGCGGAGTCGCCGGAAGCCAGCAAAGCCACCTGCACGCCGACCTCACCGGTCAGCCCTCCACCATCACGCGCCACCACCCAAACTTGTACGCTGCGTCCTGCTGCAGGTAACATTTATTTTTAAGAACCATACCGTAGGACAAAAAAACCACTACTATCAAATAATGTTCTAATAATTTAAAATTAATATAATTTTTACAATAAAATGGACTTACCATAATTTGAGGCGTTACGCGCGAAGGCTAGAGCGCCGGTCAGAGGGTCGACGGCGAAGAGGCCAGTTACTTCAGCTTCTGAACCACGCTCATAAAGGGAATACTCGAGACGCGCGTGTTCAGGCGCATCAGCGTCGCGGGCTGATAGTGTGAGAAAGGGAGCAAGCGGTGACCGGTCAGCTCGCACGGAAGCTCGATATTCGCGCAGTGGAAATTCGGGTGCGTTGTCATTAACGTCAAGCACGCGTACGCGCACGCTGGTCTGACGTATGCGGCCACCGCCGTCCGCCGCTAGCACGGGCACATCCCATTCGGCACGCGCTTCGCGGTCAAGTGGTACACGTGCGCTTAAAGCGCCACTTGCTGCGTCTATCGAGAAGGTCTCGCGCAGTTTACCCGACGGGATCGAGTATGTTACGCTGCCGTATTCGCCACCGTCTTCGTCGTATGCCTTAACCTGTAATAGTAATATAAAAATCTAACAAACTATGTAAACATTTAGGGAGCAATTGTATTTATCATATTCATATATTACATTAGTATAAACATGTATAAGATATTTTGCTGCTTACCGTGGTTAGTAATAGTGGCGGCGACTGGTTTTCTAGTGCACGGGCCTCGTGTATAAGGTGCGGGAAGTGTGGAGGGTTACGGTTGGCCGGCGCTGGCGTCAGTTTGACTCGAGCAAATGCTGCGCGCGCCCCATCTGTTACCGACACGTTAAGCGAACGTGCACTGCTGGCGTTGAAGGCAGTCGGCTCGACCAGCGATAGTACACCCGTGAGTGGGTCAACCTTAAGACCGCGCTCGGCACCTTGCATGGCGTAGCGCAATCGAGCCGCGTCACTCTCGTCTGGGTCCCAGGCTGCGACACGCCCCACCGCAGTACCACGTGCAGCTTCTTCCGAGACCAATGCTGTCACAACGGCTCGTTCCATTCGCGGCGCGCAGTCGTTTACGTCCTCCACTGCAAGCAGCAACTTACTCATTGACTTTTTAGTTGAATGTTGCAATTAAAGGAAAAAGTACAGAACACTGTACTGCATATATTCAGTACTAGAACACTGGTACTTAGCAACTTAGCTCACATGAGCTGTATGATGCGAGTATTTTACTTACCAGTGATAAAGAGATGTGCGGTGGTAAGCAGCGCTGGACGTCCGCCATCGGTAGCTGTGAGCAGCAGGTGGTGATGCGCGACGAGCTCAGCGTCTAGTGGCGCGGCAACGCGTACGGCGCCTGATGACGTGTCGATAACAAACTGCGTGACTGCCTCACCCACGAGTCCCGATAGTGAGTAGTGCACTTCGCCGTTAGCACCTAAGTACGTAACGAAATCAGTACGAACGTTTTGTGTAAACGTATACTTACTGCATTTTAGTAAATTATTATCCCGCTGTCTCACCCGTGTCATGATCGTCTGCGCGAACATTGATAACAAGATCTCCAGGCGCGGCACCCTCAAGTACAGCGGCGTGGTACTCGTCCCGCTCGAACTCTGGCGCGCAGTCGTTGACATCGAGCACGGCCAGCGTCACGGCCACCTCGGCCCAAGCGCCCGATACGCCGTCCGTGGCGCGCACGTATAACTCGTGTGACTGAGCACGCTCGTAGTCTAGAGCGCCGCGAGCCGAAAGCGTACCTGAAACGCAAATATATCAGACACGTGCAGTGCGTTTTGCTTGCAAAATAAAACCAAGCGGGATGATAACAACGATTTCGGAAGCGTCAGTGCAAATGAAATAAAAGTGCAACGACGAAATTCAAAGTGAGATTTCACAAGACGACCATTTTAAAACAAATGTGCGCAATGAGTGGATGCAGATTTTAACCAATAGAACACCGACTGAGGCGAAACAATAAATATTCTCAAACAAAGCAAATGAGTTAGCTTCCGAATGCCGGGATGGGCGGTCAGTACTCACACGGGCTAGTTCCCCCGTCACGGGCTGCGGGAGAAAACGAAGAAGTTAGTAGGAGGCTAACGAGACTCGTGTGGTGAAGTGGACTAGGTATTGGTCCTCACCTGTTTCAAAATGAATTTCGAAGAGATCCAGATCAGCGTCGGCGCCTGCGGGGGCATGCAGCGTATAAATCAGTTGACGCGCGAGCGGCGACAGCGCTCGCAGCGGAGGCCCAAGCGGTACGCCCGGCGCTATGTCTTCACGTACGTCGAGCGACACATGCGCTCGCTCCCACCGCGGCGCAGCGCCACCTGGCCATACGTGCACCGTAACCTCGGTCTCTGCGGCGCAAGCTGGAACGCCACCATCAAATGCACCGATGAGCAGCGTATACTTTTGCCGCTGCGCGTCTACGCTCTGTTTCAGGGTGATCTGCCCCGTGCGCCGGTCCACACGAAACAGCTCACCGTGTCCGCGCTTCATCTCGTACCGCACCTGCTCAAACATTATAATATTATATTTTTAATTCAAAACACGAGTTATGTAACCTTACATTAGTTAAGTTACATATATATACAGGTTGGCCAAAAAGTCGTGGATCAAATGTAACTAGGGCTTAGATGGGGTCATCGGCTTTTCTTACTAAAACTACTTCTTAGTAAATTCGAGAAAATCTACATCCTGCCTGTATCATTTTCATAATGGTCCAGGAGATTCGTACTGAGGAGTCCTTGCGTTAGACATACTATTTATGGTTGTTTATATGTTGTATTGAAGTTATACGATATAACATTTTCTCAAATCATAACTATTTGTTTACCCTATAAGTGTATTTTAGTAAATAAGTAGAAGCGTAAACTTAATGTCAGCTATCGTTGCACACAAGGCACTAAAAGACAAAGGAGGTCGACTTCATTTGTATTGAAGCGTCACTTAGATGAGCCAAATTAGTTTTTTTTAGAGTCGCAACCCCACTACCCGTCATTTTAAGTTATGTACGAGCCAAGGCTGTACATTTTGCTCACTCAGGCTTTCTTAGTTTATAAGCGTGATGATCCCTATGTACGTGCCAAGGTTCGTACATTCTTGCTCATTTACAAGCTTGACAAATTCCTATGTTTGTACGTGCCATGGCTGTACATATCGATCACTTATAAGCGTGACGATTTCCAAAATCGTCGGAGTTACGTCCCGAGAGTATAGCCCGACGCAGGCACTCTCTTCTACATTCGTTCATAGCGAACTAAATCATGGGAGTTACACCCCGAGAGCATAGCCAGACGTAGGCACTCTCTTTGACTGTTAAATTGTATTCATTCGGTATATAGCAATTAGCACGTCATTATTTCGCTCATATTCTATTGTAACACGCGAGTGGTAAATATAGAGTAAATCAATAAATCTCTATTATTTGAAGCATCCCGTTGACCCAGGAACCGTACATTTTGGTCCTTCGAGCTATCCGGGAATAGCGGGTCTTTCGCGTTCAGTTGATCGCGTTCGCGTTTTACTCCGTTTTCCTGAAGATCGGCGCCGTGGAAAAACATCCCACTGCTGGTTCGTTGGGTCATCAAGCAAATCAAATACTATCATCCGCATCAATAGAAAAGAGGAGAGCAACGTTTTCAAGGATCCAGACTAGTCCAAATATATCGGCGTCCTTTCAACCTAGTACAAGGCGACAATCTTCAACGGAGAGAGGTAAACTGCAGTAAGCCCTCTCCCAAATTTTTTCAAGAATCCAGACGGTTCAAAATATATCGGCGTCCTTTCAACCTAGAACAAGGCGACGGACGTCAATCTTCAACATAGAGAGGCAAGCGACAGCGCTCGGTACAGTAAGTCCTCTCCAATTGTTTAAAGCACAGAATGTATCCTGGAGGTACAAGCATTTACAGAGAAGCGTAGCAGAGAAGCAAGCAAAGGGTCTAGGAGGTCCTTTTAAAAGATAATAAACAATCCCGTATCCGTCAACACGGTGTGGCGGAAGACGTCGGGTAGTAATCTACACGCAACATAACAAGAAGAGGAAAGCAGCCATTGCAGTAGGTAAGTCCTTTCCATTTGTTTTGAGCACTATAATTCTGAGAATTATCTCATTTATTCTGAGCATTTTATCAGGCAGAAGCGAATGGTAACGCATTGTTACTACGTATTTTATAAAACATTCGTTTAAGAATTTACTAAGTATATTATATATAAACTAGTTAATAATATATACCATAATGGAGAATTTGTTCCAAGCTTCTTTCACTGACAGCCTGAAATCCTTCAGGTATTCAAAAAAAACCGAAGAGTTGCTTCGTAAACAAGCAGCTTTATTTAGGTCCTTTGATAGTATGTTAGAACTATCTAATGGATACTCGTCATTGGATAAATATGATCTTGAAGAAGCCCTAGAAATATTAAAATTCCGATGGGGGTTAATCTTTAAAACCCATATCGAAATAGATGCTGATCTTGGAGGCTCCAACACGGAGTATCAGAATAAATTTTACGAGCAGGAAGCTATATATAGGCACCATAGAAGAGAGATAAATCTCAAATTGCATTCTAAAAGCCTACAGAAGAATTTTCTAGAAATTCATATGGAATCACCGGTACTTAGGGATTCACATAATTCAAAAAATTCATTATATGCCTTGGAAATGGCTAATAATCAAACCGGACAAGACTTAATTGCAAAACAACAGCGACCTTCATCAAAATGTAGCATCAGCAAAAAATCGCTGTCGACGCATTTCAATAAACGAGGAAATGAAAATAAAATACAATATTGTCAATTATGCAACTTATCTAACCATGGCCTGTTTAATTGTCAATCATTTTTAGCAAAACATTTTAATGACAGGGTTGATACAATTTTAAGATTGCAGCTTTGCACAAATTGTTTACTTAAACATGAAGTGGAAGTTTGCTTCTCGCATAAAAGATGCATGATTTGTTCTCAAAAACATAACACGATCCTGCACGATGCACTATTTAATTTAAATTTAAATTATTCTACTACGCAAGAAGAGCAATCATTTCAATATAAAATGGAAAATAAAAATTCTTCGTCTTCGGCAAGGGTGGAAGAAATAGCAGGAAATGGTGGCAAGCACAGTAATTATGCAGATATTGGCCAAGGAGGAGAATTATCCAAATTAGTAAGGAGCGTAGTACAATCGTTATCTTCAGAGAGCATAGAACATCACAGCTTCATTTCCGGGGTAGGAGAGACCTTTCACACAAGTACGGATCAAATTACGCTACTCTCTACTAAGGAGAAAACTGGTAGTAAATTACCTATGGATAAGCACAATACTTATGCAGATATTGGTCAAGGAGGAGAATTATCCAAATTAGTAAAGAGCGTAGTACAATCGTTTACTTCAGATAGCATGGAGCATCATGGCATCATTTCCGGGGCAGAAGGGGGTCCCTTACAACATAATACAGGTCAACTTACAATGACCAGTTGTTCAGTTCATAATAATAACCCCAATGTGAGTACCAAAAAGAACATTGATGGTAAATTATCCATTGAATCTATTAGCAAGCCGACATGGCAACCCATAGAGCAGCAAACGCAACTTGATTGTAAAGTAAGCGAAGAAGATAAATCACATCGCGTTAATGTGGGTATCAAGAGAATGAAATGCTTACAAGTCAAGCAAGAAACAGAAGATAAACAAAACTTGTCTTCATCCATGTCTTCTACGATTAATAAAAACCTAAATCGCAGCTTAGTATTATCTAAACCTTTGTTGGAAGCACCGATTAAAGTGCCTACGGGGGCGTATTTGCAATGCAACTTAACACAAGGGTCCGACAAGGTTGTAAGAAACAATAGAATCATAACTAGAAACAGTAATAGGAAACGTTCGCATGGATCAAAAAAGGTGGTACTCAAATTAAATGTTTTGCCTATCAATAAAGGCAAGAAATATATTAAGCAACAAGCATTCGTGAAAAAGCAGAAGGTTCGAAGAAAAAAAGGAGTTAAGAATAGACAGGAATTTACAGGAAGGTCAAAAAGAATGGTCAGAAAGAGTGATATCTTTCGTAAAAGGGGAAGATTGCGAAGCGTTATCGCTCCGCACAATCGCAGGTTCACCGATTCAGGATTTCATAAAATTAACATACAGCAAACTTATTCAGTAATGCAATCCTATGAGTCCAATATGAGTAACCAAAGGAAAAGAAAGAAAAGCACCATCTATAAAATTATACTTAAAATTCCTTTAAGCATAAATAAATACAGTTCCATTTATGTATAACATACATCATCGAAACTTTACATTAAATATTGAGTGAAAGTTATTATTACAGATATAACTATTTATATTTAATTTTATAACGTGAAAAAGGATGAATAATATAATATCATAAACAATACATGGAATGCCAGTTCAGCAAAATATCATATGTTAGCTAGTGGATTGACCTACTGTGAAAGACGTCAAATACAATGAATAATATTATGTAGATATCAAATTACCGAGGTACGGTTGCATTTTATAACAATCATATTTAACCTAGGTCATGGTTTCAATCAACAACACAGTAATGTACTTTTATGCTCATGATAGTTCTCAGAATGTGCTCAAGACAGGTAGTGGATAGGACTTTACGATCATATAAAGATCAAGAGACGTCACGGAGCAGTAGGTGTAGCATCAGCTGAACCAGCAGCCGGTTTCGCAGTGGCGTCAGGGAGACCCACCCGGGACCGGACTCCGATATTTCTTAGTGTTAGTGATAGTGCCGTGGAATAGTATAAGAAGTGTTAACATAAGTTTAGAGACTGTTAAACATTTCCTTAAGTTAAGCATATAATGGTTTCATCTTGTAAAGCACTACATATTCATCTTGCACTTTTTGCCTGGGGGAGTATGTACGAGCCAAGGCTGTACATTTTGCTCACTCAGGCTTTCTTAGTTTATAAGCGTGATGATCCCTATGTACGTGCCAAGGTTCGTACATTCTTGCTCATTTACAAGCTTGACAAATTCCTATGTTTGTACGTGCCATGGCTGTACATATCGATCACTTATAAGCGTGACGATTTCCAAAATCGTCGGAGTTACGTCCCGAGAGTATAGCCCGACGCAGGCACTCTCTTCTACATTCGTTCATAGCGAACTAAATCATGGGAGTTACACCCCGAGAGCATAGCCAGACGTAGGCACTCTCTTTGACTGTTAAATTGTATTCATTCGGTATATAGCAATTAGCACGTCATTATTTCGCTCATATTCTATTGTAACACGCGAGTGGTAAATATAGAGTAAATCAATAAATCTCTATTATTTGAAGCATCCCGTTGACCCAGGAACCGTACAAGTTAGATATAAGCTCATGTTTTAAACCATTAAAGCCAGTTGTCATCTTAATTCACGTCAACAGCTTTTAAAAATTTATTTTACATTTAGTACTTTATTACTACTAGTTCTGCGCTTGTGTGCTATAATATAATAGTAAAGTTTAAGTTTTGATATTTAACATGATATTCTGAGTTTAAAGGCCTGTTGACATGATTCGCCAGTACGTACCTCCCCGTTGTCGTTAGCATCGGCGTCGATTGCCTCAACTGTCAGCACCTCTGTGCCAGGCTCTGCGCCTGCAAGCACTGCCGCCACGTACGGTCGCCGCACAAAGACTGGACAGTTGTCGTTAACGTCCGTTACAGCAACCGTGAGACGTGCGCGCGCCACGCGCCCCACACCCGCCGCTTGGACCAGAAGCACGTACGACGCACGTTGTTCGCGGTCCAATGCTAAGCCCGTGCCTCGCATTGCGCCCGATGTGCGGCCGACTTCAAAACCCTCAGTAGGGTTCAAGATCGTGAACTCGATGTGCTCGTTAAGCGCCGCTCCTAGAACGTCTAGCACGGCGATAGTTACAGGTTTTGTCGAATTCTCCATTATCGAGGCGTAGTAGTCTGTCTTCTGGAAGGCGAGTCCCGAGTTGTCTGGCTCGCGCACCTTCACCAGCAACCGTGCGGTGGATGATAATTCGCCGTCGGAAACGCGCACGCGCAGATGGTGCTCTGCGCCAGCGACTAATGCAGCCGGCTCCGCCACGGCTAGCTGGCCACCAGTTGATAGCGAAAAAGCGCGCGCGTCGCCCTCGATCACGTCGAAGCGTAATAATCCGGGCCCGTCAGCGTCGCTGGCTGCTAAACTCAATACAGCCACGCCTTTTACGCTCGGTAGTAGCACTGTAGCCTCGTATGACGGCTGAGAAAAACTTGGGGGGCAATCGTTCACGTTCGTCACGTCCACTATTACGTGTGCCACGCTGTCTGATGGCACTCTAGGGTTTCCCATGTCCACGACCTGAGTAAATTTTAGTTATTAGAGTTATTACTATAAAATAATTTATACTAAATACGAAGATTTTGAAACAGACTTAAAAGCTATTCTGAACTTTCTTAGATTTCCTAAAACTGATTATTGATTGGAAAATAATAATTTTTATGATCCCAAAAACTGACAATGGATTATATGTTATATTGTTTGGAGGTATGACTACGTTGTAGCTTTATTTAAATGCAGTTTAAATCAATTTTAATGCATCCACGTTCTGTATAAATTATATGTAATAAATGGCTCGAGTAAATCTATAATCGGTACATCAAGAATAGCTTTCTGGTCCAAAATTAATACTTTCAAACAGTTAGTGTTTTGCACCTTGACGGTGAACCGATGTGTCTGTGCAGTCTCGTAGTCAAGTGGCGCGGCGAGTCGTAGGGCACCGGTGAGCGGATCCACGTGGAAGAGACGCGCGGCGGAAGCGTCCCGGATCTCAAAGGCACGTTGGTGGTTGGCCGGTGAATCTCCATCGCTGGTGGTCAGCACAAGTGGTGCACGGCCTTCCGAATCCCACACTAGGGCTCCGGGCTCACTCGCCTCGGACACAACGCCGCGATACCGCGTGCGCGTAAACACCGGTGGAAATTCATTTCGGTCGATAACGTGTACGGTGACACGCGCTTCTGCGCTGCCTCCACCCATGTTAAGCGCGGTAACAGTCAGGTTGTAGATGCGCTGCTGCTCGTAGTCGAGCGGAGCCGCTAGTGTGAGCAAACCAGCGGCTGGATTGAGGCGAAAGCGGCCGTCTCCACCGGCTAACGCATAGCGGACCCCGGTTGGGCTGCGTGCTTCCAGTGTTGCTACCAAAGTTCCGCGCGCGGCGTCTTCAGCTACTTCACACCGAACCTCACTCGTTGCGAATCTACAAACAATAGTCGTTATTACCGATGTTGAGCGTTAAAAATAGTACATATTCATCTCTCTACAATTGGTTATTAAAGCTTACAGACACAATTAAAGGGTTTATTAACATTATACACACTATGATTCAACAATATCTCTTTAAATGTTGTGCACACTTGCTATTGATGAACATGCATGTATCGCGTTGTTAAATGTCTTGTGTTTTCTGTAAGTGTTTGTATGTATTTCGTTAGTGTGCTTTTTAAAATAAATATGCTATTAGCAACAATAGGTAGCCGAAAACACTTTAACTGTAGGCATCACTATCTACACTTGCGCTACTTATCTTATATCTCACTTCAATAGGAAGAGCTGTCTGAGTAGTTAAAAAAGTAGTTTTTTTTAATATGCGCCATGTCATTGTAGTATTTTTATTGTGAGAGATCAAAAGCTACTATTGGTATAACTAGGCATTTCACTATTAGCAAGATTGTTTAATTATTTATTTGAAGACTATACTAGGGATCAGTTATTTGTAGGGGTCTCAACTAAATGGAACTTTTTATTCCTTTCATGAGCTGGAAAAATATATACCTAGGTGGGGCGTCATCCGGGTCCACAACGAGCACATGGAGCGGTACAGTCGAAGCACGCTCCGCAGGCGGCGGTCCGGCAGCTCGCACTTGCAGAGTGTACTCGCGCGGACCAAGTGTTGGTAACGGTCGCACAAGCCTCACATCACCCAATGCCGCATCCACGGTGAACAGTCCAGCAGCTTCGCCTGTCCCCGCTAATGAGTATACGGGCGATGCACCACCCGCGTCTCGCTCTGCGGCGCGCAAAGGGGCGATCAGCGTGCCTGCTGCTGCTCCGCGCGCCACTCGCGCTTCCCACAAACGGCGGCCCCACGATGGCGCGTGTTCGTCTGCACCAGTCACGCGTATCGTCACACGTGCAAACGCTAGCGACGCTCGCGGCGCCTGGTCACGCGCCCACACGGTCAGTTCATGCAGCGCGGCTGCCTCGCGGTCTAAGGGCGCGGCTAGTTCGAGGACGCCGCTCAGCTCGTGTAGGCGAAATAGAGCGAGGCTGGCGGGCGCGCGTGCTGCGTGAATCCCGTAAAGAAGACGTTCGTCAGTTCCTGCGCGCGCTGTAAGCGTCGCAAGAGCGATTCCGGGTCGACTAGCTTCCGAGACTTCCAATTCCCAGAGGTCGCGAGCGAAATCAACGCCTCCCTCGTTGGCATCGTTGACGACAGAAACGTGCAGAGCAGCGAATACAGTGTGCGCACCGTCCGTAACAGATACGTTGAGACGATAGTTGGCGCACCGCTCCCAGAGCAGCCGGCGCGCCAGTACCACACTGCCGTCCTCACGCCCCACCACAAACTCGCGGTCGGGGTCACCATCTGAAACCGACCGAAGAACGTTTCAGATTCAGGTATTTTTATTTTGTTGAAAACCAACTTTTTTATTTCGGGTTTATATGTATGTCATATGTGTTCAGGTACAGATAAACTTTAAAATATATAAAAGTGTATCGGTACAATTAAACGAGACTAACCGACGATATCATAGTAGAGGGGATCGCCTTCGGGATCTGAAGCTTGTAGTAACGCTAGCAGGAAGCCCGGAGCGTCGAGCTCTGCAGCCTGTAGCGGTGGCGGCGGTCGAAGCGTGGGAGGTGCGCCTCCTCCAGCTCGTACAGCACCTCGTACACGCACCCTTGCCACGCCGCAACGAGGGCGTAGGGCAGCGTCGCAGGCGCGCACTGTTACGTCGTAAGCCAGATGCGGCCCGAGATGCAAGTCAGCTGCGGCGTAGAGACGGCCGGAGTGCGAGTGCAATCGGAGCGCATCACGCGCTCCGCCGCGTGCTCTCCAGCTGTAGCGCACAGTCCCGTTCTCCGCTGCGTCATCATCGAGCGCCGTCACCTATTGATTCAGATTAATTATTTAATTTTTCCGTATGCGCAGGGACAACAAAATAATGTATTAATAAATCACAATTACCGTTGTGACATAGATGTAGTCATCACTGGGTTCCTCGTCCCAAGAATCCCACGAGAGACGCGTGCCCGAGCCTTCCTCGTCATCCTCCGCGTCCGTGTCAATGTCAGCCTCAGCACTCGCGTCGAGTGAAGGTGCATCACGTTGTGTGAGAGCGTGTGGTGGCACGCGGACGTCATAAAATCGCTGCGTGAATGCCGGCGCATGATCGTTAATATCGGTGAGCGAGACCCGCACACGCGCCGTCCCGCTTAACTCGCCATCCGACACAGATACTTCCAGCGCATGCGTAGCTGCCGCCTCGCGGTCAAGCGCCCGACCTGTAGTCACTATCTCACCTGCGGACATAAAACTTTAGATTATATCGTTCCGGAGAAAGTAAGAAATTTTAAGGTTGACAAGGGGCTTACCTGTGTCTTCGTCGATAGAAAACAGCCCATCGGGATTGCCGGCGCGGATTGAGTACCGCAGATGCGGTAGGCGTGGCGCAGCGTCAGCGTCGTGTGCCGTGACTCTTACAACGCGCGTACCAGCGGGGCTGTGTTCGGGCAAACGCACGCGGTACTCAGCATGCTCTGGCCACGGCGCCATATCGTTAACATCCTCCACCTCGATGTACACATACACGCAGGCGTGACGAGGCACTAGGCCGTGATCCTGCGCGCATACAGTGAGCCAGTACTCGGCCGCAGTTTCACGGTCTAGCGGACTTGCCGTACGGATGACACCTGTGAAAAGCGACACTGTCTAGATTTCTTCAAAAAATGTACAATAGACATAAGATAAAGGCGTCATTGATGACAATAAACCGAGCGCCGTGAATATGTTGACTCTTTGAACCAAAAACTACTAACCTGCGTCATCGATCGAAAAGTGTGGCATTCCAGATCCAGCAAGAATATAGTAAGCGAGGCGCGAATCTCGACCAGGAGGGTCTGCATCATGAGCTGCAGCACTGAGAACGCGAGTGCCGGGCGCTGCATCTTCCTTAACTTTCGCCTGCAGTGCAAGGCGTGAGCTGAATGTGGGTGTATGCGCATTCTCATCCACGTCAGCCACCTCAATAATAAGCGTGGCTTCAGCCCACAGCGCGGGTTGTCCACCATCCGTCGCACGCACCGTGACGCCATACACCTAACACATAAGCTTCATTTAATTTATGTCATTAAAACATGACTTATCACTGCTAAAATATATAAGAACAAATTATTAATTTGTAAACTAATATATACCTGTCTCTCTTCGTAGTCTAGCCGGCGGGCAGTACGTAACGTTCCCGAGGCGGAGTCGACGGTAAAAACCAGATCGTCTGCACCCTGGTCTGGTAGAGAGTAGACCAAACGGCCACCTGCACCCAAATCGGGGTCAAAGGCCTCCAGCACAGCTACCACGCTGCCGACGGGTACGTCCTCGCGAACGCGCGCGCTGTATGATGCCAGCGCGAATCGCGGTGCCACGTCGTTAACGTCGTCTACGGTCACACGCACAGCTGCTTCTGCAGCAAGCCCGCCGCCATCAACGGCGCGCAAAGTAAGTTCATAAACAGCGCGCCTCTCACGGTCTAATGCGGCGCATACCATCACAACGCCACTCTCGGCGTCAACGCAAAATTCTCCATCGCTGCCGCTATTGATGCTGTATCTCACTTTTCCGAAGTCCCCACTGTCTCGATCCGTCGCATTCGCCCTAAATATCGCCGTTCCGTTAATGGCGTTTTCTGTAACCCGAAAGCTTGCCAGGGTCTTTTCAAAACGAGGCGCATTGTCGTTGACATCTAACACGGTAACTGGCAGGAGACGAGACGATGACCGCTGCGGCACGCCTAGGTCGTATACTGATATGTTCAGGTAATATTCGTTTTCCCGTTCCCTATCTAGGTATCCAATAACTTTCAGTTCTCCCGTGTCAGGATCTATCCGGAAGGCAGAGTCAGCGTCCCCTCCCGATATTGCATACACCAGGAGGCCGTTGTATCCGAGATCACGATCTCGAGCGTGCAACCTTACCAGAGACGTACCAAGCGCAACAGATTCATTAACTTTTATCTCAATTGGAAAATCAACGAATTCTGGAAAGTGTAGGTTTTCACCGAAGCGCGATGAAGCCAACGGAAAGTCCTCAGCGAAGTCAAGTGGTGCGTTGCTGCGCTCAGCCGCGGCAAGGACGTCCGTGAGACGCCGTGCGACGCCCGTGTCACGACATTCGAGGCTACTCAGATCGGCGCTACCGCTAACAGTGTTACCAGCAACCAGGTGCAGGGTAAGCGATGCAGCGTCAGCGAAATGGGTTCCATCTGTGGCCGTTACATTGAGTACTCTTGTTTCAGTTCGAATATCGCTAAGGTCGCAAGATAAGCTCAATATTCCCGTTGTAGTATCGAGAGAGAAACAATTGTCTTCATTACCGCCGACAACTCGATAAGACACCGCGTCTCCAGAATCGAAATCGATTGCTGATAATGTTACGATCTCGTGACCAATAGCAAGCCTCCGCGGTAAGTATCCAACACAATCCACACGTTCAAACTGAGGTCTGTTGTCGTTGACGTCTTTTAATCTGATGGTTAGTCTCATTTCAGCTTGTCTCCGGTATGGCAGGCCCCAATCGCTGGCTCGAATTTGTAATGTATACTCCCGTCGCATACTTTCATAATCCAATAGTCGTGTTGTTCTAACTGCACCAGAAAAATGATCAACTTCAAATGGTACCGGTTGTAAATTAGCAATGCTGTACGATATGTATGCGTTTTCTCCAGAGTCAGCATCTCGAGCGACTACTCTCGCAACGATAGCTCCACTTGCTTCGTTCTCTACGATGGTTACTTCCATTTCATCTTTTTCAAATACGGGATCGTTATCGTTGGCATCTAATATTGAAATTTTTACTTTTGCCGAAGACTGTTTCCGAGTTCCGGCATTTCCGTGGTCAATGGCTGAAACTGTAAGAGTATATAAAAATTTCTCTTCAGCATCTAGAGGAACAACCGTATACAAAACACCGGTATCAGGATTGACAATAAATTCTCCACCTTCGTTTCCACCAACAATTTCAATGTACACTAGGGCATTTTGCCCTTCATCTCGATCCGTCACTTTTAGTCTGATCACAGGTGTATTAGGCGGTGCAGTTTCAGGAATGCTAGCTTCATACACTTCTCTACTAAATACGGGCGCATTATCGTTAACATCGGTTAATGTGATGGGTAAGGTGAGATAGGAGGAGCGTGGCGGCTGTCCAGCGTCAGTGGCACGTAAAGTCACATTATAACCATGAGGCGCGCTCTCTCGATCCAAAAGAGCATGTACTACTAAGTCATATTGACCCGGTTGCAAAGAAGGCCGAATTCTGAAGTGTCCGTCAGGATCCCCGTCCACTATATCTAGATAAGCGATTCGACCATGTTCACCTACGTCACGATCTTTCACCTCTATGATAGCGTACGTTTCGGCCGTAGAATTTTCAATCAGTTCAGGAAGTTTTCTGACACTTAATTCTGGAGCATATAAATTTGCTTGTTTGACGTTAACTATAACGGACGCTCTTGCAGCAGGGGCTTTTTCTCCTAGGGATAGCAAAGATGCTCGATCGTGTGCCAGCACGTCGATATCATGACGTGTTTTCTCCGCGAAAGATAAACTTCGCGTTACAGTCAAAACTCCGCTGGTAGGATGGATCGCAAAGATTTCCGTGTGTTCCGCCAGGCTGTAGTAAATTTCGCCGTTAATTCCCAAATCCGCATCTTCAGCTGTTACTCGAAGGACACTTGAATGCAGAGGAGCGTCTTCGGCCACGTATACTTCATATTCGGTAGGATAGAAAAGAGGACTTAAATCGTTCTCGTCGGAAACAGTGACGGCGACGAGCGTATCAGCCTCAAATTGTGATCCATCAGGCGATGTTGCAGTTGCGCGCACTGCTAGCATGTAATGATCGCGACGTTCACGGTTGAGAACAGCCGTGTGTCCGGCTCGTGTGCGCACGGATAGAAAGCAGAAGTCTCCGACTACCTGTTCTTCCAACTTGAACAGTTTGTCGCGGTCACCGTGACGGATACGAGCGCGCACGCGCGTGCCTTGTTCTGGGAGGCGCAGGCCAAATGCCTCGGTACCGGCAGGTTGATCGGCGAAGGTCCGCGGTGGGCTGTTTTCCGGTATGCTCACGTTGAAAATTGAGCGCGAAAATTGAGGCGGGCCTGGCCCCGCACCGCGCGCGCTGCATAGCGCCGCCAGCAAGAGCAGCGCGCGCGCACTCGCCATTCCTCATCCGGCTGTCTGTAAAATAAAATCGATCAAAATTAAGTTGTTGTATATTGTAAAACTTATTCTATTAAGTTCAAATAAAATTGCAAACAGAGTTATAAAACATCCTTATTTGCCGCCTTTTAGATATCTAAGCTCAGTTCTGTATATTAATTGTAGATATACTACAATAAATATTTATATTTAATTACGGAGTATTTTTTTATATTACTCAGAGTTAAGGAACAAATCACTATACCTATATTATATATAACAAAATATTTATTGTTTATAAATACATTAACACAATACATTATAAAGTATTTTAAAATACTCTTTTACACACCTTTTCTTAATTTTTAAATGTATGTATTACATATACATACCTCATGAAGCGCAGACAATTAGATGATTGGATTCCAAGCGCTGAAAACAAAATACGCTGATTAAATATACTATTAATAAAAGGTTAATAAGTTGGGTTGGCAAGTTTGTATTTTTTTTTAAATTAAAGTAAAAGAGTACTAATTTAGGGTTTTATTCCAGATCTACAGAAACAGATCAAAGACTGACTTGTAAATATAGTTGTATTATGAATAAAGTTTATGGAGTCCATTTGTATTATATTTATATCAGATTTTTAAATCAAAACCAAATTTATGATTCTTTTACTCACTTAACTTTTAATAATAATAAAGGCCTTTTAATTATAAATAACTTATTTTTTTTTATAATTTATCAATCTGAATGTACCTACTTTTTTTTTGCAAATACCTAGGTAAGTAGTAACACTGAAAATGTTTAACGAAAAACGGCTTAATGTAGAAAGTTGCCAATACTTTTATTGTTTTTCGAAGTAATCTCCGTTCCTCTGTATAAATCGTCGCATTCGATGGAACCACTGAGAAAAGCAGTGGGCCCATTCTTCCTTAGGGGTCTCTTTTGTGGCATTTTCGTACGCTTTCACCGTACCTTAAAGGCTCACAAAAACAAATAACAAATGAATGCAATATACTATATTAGGTTACCAAAGAGTTCTCAAATTGAAATTCAAAAAAGTTTTTATTAGCAATGTTTCTAACTGGCCAGTTCTAAACATTTTCAATGTTACCCACGTAAACAACTTATTATTATTAAACAGCAATAGATTATTAGACGTAATTGCTATCAGTACCCATAGTTTGTATGTTGTATTGTAAAAAATATTCTTCAGCAACGTAACAATAATTGCACAGTTCTGGTATTGTGATATGTTGGTGATATCTCGTTGTATGAACGTGTACAGGCGGCGTGTTTGTTGTGAACAAAACAATAGCGGTGGGAGCGTGCTGAATAATAATCGCTTCTAGACCTCGCATACTTTTGCTTTCTTCCTATTTACAAACGGAAACTGTGTCGAGTATTGTTTTAATGTGATTCAAGTTATGGTTGAAATCAGACAGGACTGAGGCTTTAACGCGCTCTCAGCGCATTATATATATTCGGTATACTAGCAATAGCTCATACAAAATATGGAAAACGTATGAAGCACCTATTTGCGATCAGACCTTGTATGGAACGATTACAGGCTAAAGGCTAAAGCCTAGACTAAGAATCAAGGATTTATTATTACTTATGGTTGTTACACTTACACCACGCTACGAAAATGTTTTGTAAGGTAATAGCTCGTGAAACAATGTTTTATTTAGGGCGATTGTCGCTAGATGGAGCTTTCATAAGTGCAGTAAAAAATAATATACATATTTTAAATAAAAGATTTAAGGCACATGCGTTGTCATAAATGTATGAAGCGTCAACAAACATATAAAATTTTGTTGTGATTTTAAAATATAGATTGGCACAGAACATGGCGCAATTTTCACGTCTTTGTAATGAGATTTTTTAAAATTTTACAATAATAGTTCAATAATTTTCTCATTTCCGCCACATATTAGTATTTATATATTTTTTTTAAATAAAAAATGTAGGTTGACAGTAGAGTTTTAAAATACCTAATTATAATTATGGTAGGGACTAATTAAGAACTAATTAAATTAATTGTATTAGAAGTTTAATATTTCCTATAGCAAAACATTAAATATTACGGTAGTTCTGAAGTTCAGTTAGAGGCAACCGGCTGCAGCAATAGAGCGCGTATGATGACGTCACTAGCGGCGCCTGCGCACCGGTCATCGGCCTGACCTTCGCGCTTCACTCACTCTGATCTTAGGGACTCGTAACAGTGAACCTACTGTCGATACAAAATAAATCAATCGACACAATTAATATTCATAATTAGACAGACGTTTTCAATGAATTCCAAATTTAAAAAAAAAACACTTGCTAGTTTTATATCAAATAACAAATGGAATGGTCACGGAGCATCCATTAAAGGCAGTAAGAGCAGCCGAATGTCACCAAAGGTGAGTTTCCGGCCCTTGAATATTTTGTTTGTCACTTAGAATGCTTTATCTAATCGCGGCTATTAAGGAATCATATCATGGATTAATCATGGTATGTAGTCGACTCTATGAGCAAAAATTGAAGTTTAGACGTTTTGTAATATAGGCCGTTTTACAATAGGTGCACGATTATTGATTCAATCTATATGCGTACTTCACCTTGGTCTAGCCTCTATGTTATAATTGACTATAAAATCCTGAAAATATCTCTCTTTAACATCTTTTACTATGATTAGAAGGATGTCTCGTATATATATCTAGTAAATTTATAGACCGAGAATCTAGTATAAATGTTTTTTTCGCACTGCCGTCATTCTGTATTCTTGTTATTGTTGTAATGTTAATATACGACTTCAAAGTTGTGCGTGTGATAATTTTGGAATCTCATTATTTTTAAGTTTCCAAGTGCTCTCAATCACGCAAGTGTGTATGATGGTCGATACATTTCTTGGCAACTAAAAGACAAGCCAGTCCTTATTAAGCCAGTCAAACTAAAGGAATCGATATTTATCAACATCGAATCAGTAGTTTTGTGATGGGAACGCCCTTTTGGCAAATGTGTAATATAGGTTCCTAAATAAATAATGGTAAAATCCAGTGTAAACTATTGGTAGAAGGAACATACATGGGTTAGGGAGTGGACGGGTATTGTGACTGCGGTAGTTGCTGCATCTGGTATAGGCAAGACACGCGTCACGAGAGTGACTGCCGACCTCCGGTTATGGAGAGAAAAAAAGGTTTTTCTTTTTTAAAAAATATTTAAACAAGTTGTCAATGCTCTTTTTTTCGATGTTTGTAAATTGAACGATAAATAAATTAAAACATTGGTAAAGAGAATAATAGTAATTATAATGATAGACTACACTAAACGTTTGACATATCGACATACTATGTTAATACTTGTTATTGAATTCAATCCTCACAATGGTAACAAATTTGTCAATGGATTATAGGTCACTATATTGAACATTTCACAACCCTGTGAAAGATACGAATACTATATCCTACAAAGTACTAAGTTTAAAGACCTTGTTACCATATTGAAGCTGGAACCAATAATATCCAAACTAAAACCCCAAGACAAACAATCCGCGAAAATAGAGGACACCGTGAGTCATTTCTGCAAAAACCCGTCGTCATCTTTTAGTCGATATCAACTCCCGGGAAATAAATACAGATAATATAACTTTCTCTACAGCTGTGATACTTTTTGACATTCAACACCTTTTGTCTTCAGTCACCGTGAACACGCATGCTGTAAAATTATGTAAAATAATTATAAATATATATACATAGCTTCAATCCGCTAAAAAAGTGTTTTGTTTAAATGTGTAAAAGCTATGTTAACGAAAGAAACTTTAAGTAAAAGAGGGAAACTATGAATTCTTCTGAAGGTCTTCATCATCGGACGTCGAGGCGGAATACAAAAATCCACCCGTATCACCTCAACGTCCAACTGAGCGTTTAGTAAGGCAGTTTTAGCCACGCACCACTATGTAGAACCAGCCACCCCCAGTAGTGTCTGGAAGCCAATTCGACTTAGGTCGTTCAAGAGTGTAAAAAATTAATAAAAGGCCGGCAACGGACTCTCGAGCCAACTGCGTCATGTGTGCCCATTTGCCACCTGTTCGCAAAACATGTTCATAAAAACGCAATAAAGGCCGAGTATATTTAAAATGACTTAATAATTACTTCCTGTAATTCTTTGGTTTGTGTGTAAAAATTTTGTAAGCGATTACGCTTACAAAATTTTTACACACAAACCAATTCTGGCATTACCATTAAAACCCTTAATTAAATTGGATTAAAAAAAAGCAATTTTACGTTTGACTCAACCCAGAGATCGTGCGTTACAACCCCGGCCATTATTTTCTATGCTGCCAATTACAATTACATTTTTAAACATGGATCGTATTAAGAATGAATCTATTGACATTGGCGTTCTAGACACCAGGCCCTTTTTTTAATGAGGGGAATGCATTTCCGCACTGAGTGTGGGACTCGCTCTAAAAGCCCTACCCACTAAACCCCTCCCACCGATCAGGTCACTGTTGGGGTAACTTGGGGTCGCGTAAGCATTCTACCAAGAGACCCCGTGACTGGCTGCTAAAGCAACCATCTTTCATTACATTGCAATCGCCTTAAAAGCCTTTATAGAAGGGTTGCAATTTCTTGCACCCAAGCCCAACACGATTCGCCGGCAAGACATCAGGCCCTAAAATGTGACTAATATTATTTATATTTGTGCATCGTAAAACACTTTGACGTGCCACTGGGTGCACTAAGCCGCGAATAATAACAATAAACCCAAAACAGTTACAGGAATCTATCAAATTGTTAGACCTCCATCCATTTATATCCTTCAAAATAATATTAATTACAGCAAGATAAAAAACCCCAAAAAACTGTGATCACTACGGATTGGCCCGTGTGCACCGTTCCAGGATTAAGAATGGATCTAAAGTAAACAATTAACCAATAATAAAGACAAAATATTAATTTCAGATAAAGGATGTGATTAACTGCTAAAAGCATATTCTTCCAGACAACCCGAATAAACTATTAACTTAACAAAAATAGAATACAGAGCTTATAACTACTCAATATAGATACAGGTAAAAAATAGCTATTAGTCTTCGGGGTCTGCAAAAAGAGCTCAATGTAAAAAAGAAACAATCATACTTATAGCCTCTAGACATGTCTGTACTTGTAAAAATGTGCACACAAAGCCGCCAATTTTATTACCGACAACTCAAAGAATCTCTATATAGGTGAAAAGAATAAACGCAGGGACGCAGGTAGATTCTGGCAGGTACCAAGATGTGTTGTTCGCACAGCTGTCGACAGCCAATACCAGCTAACAATAACTAGTTATATCCGGCGAGGTTTACGACCTAAAAGTTCTAAGTAAGCACTGTCTTAAGTTTTCGAGGAAGTGACAAAGGACTGTTTCTATTATTGAGAGTTATTGCCAAATATGTTTTATAACGGAGAATCGTCAGTAACTTAAGTGTGTTGAAAAGGTTTTGTTAATTCAAAACATCGCAGGTACCAACTGTTTAATGGGTGACTTGATCACTAAATTGAATTCTTATAAAGAATCCTAAAAACTTTAGTTAAAAGAGCTCAATTATGAATAAGGTCTTCATCATCGAGGCGCAATACGAAATTCAACCTGATTCACCTCGTCCGTCGTTCCACAACTAAGCGTTTAGTAAGGCAGTCTGTGCCGCGCACACATACACACAACAATATGCAACCAAATACCCACTGACGTATCTTCGAACTAATTCGAATTTAGGTAAAGAAAAGAGCGTATCAATTCTATATTTGGTTACTTTGTTTGAGAAAACAGAGGCTTTATAGAAGATTATTATTACCTTACTTTACTCGAAAATAAATAGTACATTTGTTTAGTATAAGATTATTTAGATTCTTCAAATATAAATGTTGTAATACTATTTGCAGTGCTCGTTTTATAGAATTAGCTAGATACGTTATCAGTGATAAGATTCACAGTGCGCTTGTCTAGGCATTTCCTTTGATGGCTTGGGTATCCTAGGAAATATCCTGGGAGATACGACCTCTAAAGATTAGAAAATAAACTCCTCCCTGAAATGCAGGCACCACACCCACTAACAAGGGTGTCTATGGTCTGCGGGAGCTGCCTTTAATGGCAATTCCATGTGCTCGTTTTAAATTCTCTATTCCAAATAATTAATGCATTCACAGACTGAACGTAACAATCTTGAAATACCAGTTTTCTCATGGTCTTAACGGCTTCTATAGACTAAGGCACACTAGAAGCAAAGAATTAAAGAAAACTTTGTGCTCTCAATTAAACCTTTGTTCATTGCCATTCAAGGGCCAATTTTTTATTGATGTATTTTAAGCATAAATATATTACAAACACCTCGTTTATGTGAATTTCGTGTTGCCAAACAAGATGGCGTTTTACCCGACTAGAGCAACATTGGTTGAACTTAGTGGACGAGAAAATTTATTGGAAATTCGATTTTTAAATACTTAATTTACAACTTATGAGTGAGTCAATTAGTTCTGGATAAATGTCCTTGTTGTGTACAGCTCTTCGAAATCGTATCTGTACTCCTGTTCTTGCTCGTAAGCGGTCTCGTCATGCTGGTCGACGGTGTGGTCTTCGATCGTTTGCTGAAGCTCTCGTAGAGACTTTATCGCTGTATTAAGGCTCTCAGAGCGAGCATCGATGTCCTCGTCAGACTTCGACGCTCTCGATCATTTTTCTACTCTAGTGAGTAACCAGCTTTGGGTACTCCGCTGTTTTTTTTTTCTTTTTCCATCATTAATATCGTGATCGTGGGTTTAAAAATCGTCGCCAATATTAAATATACGTAAAGAAATTAAATGCATTGTTGTCTATATCTCAATTTTTTTTATTAATGACATAATGTTGATTGATTGATGATGAGAGTTTAATCTCACTGGCTTACCGGCCAGTAACTTAATTATCAAAGAGGCGATACACCACAGTCCTAATTATCTTAATCAAGGTCTCACGAAAGATCTGATATTTCTATTGTACTCGGCTGACTTAGGATAAGATGGAGACTAAGCAATAGTTCCGTTATGTCAAATCTAAAGACTGAGACGAAAGACCGTCTAGTCTGTGAAACGTGATATGTTTCACGAGCATCTTTTAAAATACACGTATAAAAACTTGCAATAAACCCACATTGTGGACTTTGGAGCCTGGTATGCCCTCAGGGCCGTACGCATGACGCAACGCCACCAGTAAAACGAGTGAAAATAAACTTTTAAGTGTAACCTAGTTATCAATACGTTATCATGAAAGAACGAGACGAGGCACGGCTGCATGTTAATTGTCAATTTAACACGACGACCTCCGCCATAAAGGCAATTAGAATTAACTTAGATGAAGATGCCGTCACGCCAATTGTGCAGATACTTTAAATACCAGCATCATATGAGGGTTTCTGGCATTAATACAAAGTCAAATATATATAAAATGGGATTGGGCGATTAATAAAGTTTTATAGAAAAACAATGAGAAAGAAATTCCGATTAATTTTCTGTGATTTTTAGATAGAATCGATTTAGAACTGTCAAACCTACAGCATTATTTAGTTTTAGCAAAGAAGTAAATGTTGTAATGTTTTATTGATAGTAGACTTAAATTCCGTTTTCTGAAGTGAAACTTCCTTATCGGCGTTGGAAACAAATTTACCGTCACATTTTTCGGTTACGCGTCACATTGATTGGGCCATGTTTTTCTTGTCCCTACCACGGTTGATTCCGAAGGAAATTCAAAGCCATTGATAACAAAAATACATAATAACGATAACAATAATAGTAATAACTATATTACAAATAATGAAATTCTGTAATAATCTTAGTAGTAACAAGGTAAAATGATATAATTGTATGATTTGTATTCATGTCAATGGTAAAAGCCTTTTGTTAAACTTGATCTAATTTAACTTTATTTAACCAATTACCTTTACAAAATAAAGTTGCATATAGTAGTTCATTTTTCGTAAAATAAGGTCATAAAGAAGTTTCACTTCTTACGTGTGTACACTAGTACACGCACACATTTTTTTAGACCAGTAACACAAATTATACTATGGGTCTGAGTAAAGCTGAAAATTTATTTTAAATAAGTTATCGTTTTATTATATAATTTATCTGTGACACTGTCCACGCCCAAAATACTGCAAAATATCAGTGTTAGGGTCTGAAGGAGGCTCCAACAATAGCATGCCTTATAAGGAATTCATTGAATTTTTGCGTTCAGTTACTTTCTTCGTATAGTAGCTTACAACCGTTCTCAATAATATTTCTATCAATTTTATTGATGTTATAATCAGCATCGTAATTCAATACCCGATCTTTTAACCACTAATTAAAAACACGGCAGTGAGACGTTTTTAGCGTAAAGTTGAATCTATTTTAAAACTAAATTTATATACTTCATTCTTTAAAAACAGCACGGCTTATATTTGTAATGGCTTCAATAACCCCCTAAATACATTACTTATCTGAAGTAATGATGAGATTTATAGTCGAGATTTCTAGAGCGAAGTGAGGCTAGAGACTATGAGAGTATGAAATATAAAAGTGTATGTTTAACATAAGAAATAGTTCGAGACACAGAAAGAAGTAACGATAAAAAAAATCTTACTAATTATACGGTCACGATCTAGAGTTATAAATGTATAAATACAAGTTATAAAAAAGTCAAAAGATCTTTTACAGTTTTTTTACGGAACAATACAGTAAAATATAAAATAATAATACGAGCTATTTTTTCTAAAATATTTGATAATTATGGTGAACATACATGTTACAAAAACAATACAATACAAATATATATTGTATAAAAAATAATACTAGTATTTTTTTGCGTTTGTTAAGTAAAAAAATTACGAGCAAAACAGCGGGTGAGGTATGAGAAAGGCACATAACAATGCTTTCTCAAATTTATCAGCTCACTACCGAATATATCCAGCTCTGGATAAGTACTGTTCTTCCCGTTATATACATAAGTGTTGGAAAGACATACAGGAGTCATAGTTCTCTTAGTCTCGACTATGCATGTTACCTCATAAAACCTCTTATATCTGATAATTTCCTTACATTTCATTCGAAAATAATTACGAATACAAAATAACTAGGTTTAAAGTTATAGTATAAGTTATCTCTTTAGACTGTATTATTAACTTCCTACACAACTCGTTCTAATGATGGAGCCATATTATATGAAAACATGTTAGTCTTGATTAAAATAATTAAAAGTGTATAAGCGACAGTATGTATAATATTATTCGCTTTGATTACTTGTGTTGTTTGTGATAAAGGGATTGCACCATTCTTGCGCCTATTTTGATCTTTGTATAGTAAGTATTAAAATTAATTTTTAATTAATTTTCGACTATTTATCTATTATTTTTTATTTTAACATATTGAATAGTTATTTAAAACAGTGGTGTTCGAGTGTATTTGCTTTTTCTAATAGGCAATTAGGTGAAAAGCCGGCTGTGATATATATGGTTATTTTGGGACCTGAAGATGCCATTGATGCACAGACAGGGTTCGAACCTACCACATCAGGATTGAGAGTCACACGCCAAAGCCACTAAGCCAACACTTCTGTTTTTTAAACCAGAAAATCATTTTTATACATAAAACATAATTTTCTTACAAATGTTGTATCATAACAGATGATTCAAAAATATCTTGCTAATGACTGCGTATTCAATTTTTGTAGACAAAAAAGGGCATTATAATTTCCTGCGAGCATCAGCTGTCTCAGTCCATCTGTTGCAAAATGAACCTGTTTTGATTACTTTTAAAAGCCCGAATGAGTGTGCTCGAATTGAGCAGCTTTGTAAACCTTGTTTTTGGGAACGAAATATTAAGAAATCGCAAAAAAACACCGACAATTTATTACTATTGATAAAATGTTTTTATATACATTTTTATTTATTCACATACACTTCGTTACATTATACGAAAGTATGCATATAAAAAAGCAGGTACATATATACATAGTCTAGCTCAATTTGAGCGAATTAATAAATTCTACAGTTCATTTTGTTTTGACACGATATAACATTTATTACCTCCACGCACTAGAATTAATACCTTTATATTTTGATAAAGCAAATTCAACATCTACTTAAATTTACTTATATAAGATCCTTTGATTTTATCATGTTACTTTAGGTAGCGTAAGAAATGGCTCAGATGACTAAACATTTACACGCTTGCTCAATTGTAATAAACACGATAATCATACCAAGTTGTTTATAGGAATAATGTCATTTACCAAAACTAAGAATAAACTATATTTTAGAGAAAAATAATATATACAGACTAGCTGCCCCCACGAAATTCGTTTATCCTTAATGTGATTTTACTTAGCCTAACTTTTTAGTTCATACAAACATAGAACATTTTGCTATGCTACCCTAGAGACCGTTCGGCTTTCCAAAATGAAAACTTATTAAGATTTTATGAGAATATTTCTCTGTATAAGCCTCCAGAGTTCAAGTCATAAGTTTTTAATAATCGAATAAAAAATAGGGGTTGATCGTAGAGGGTTAAACATTACAGGTTGTACGAATTTTTGTATGTTGTATCATAAAAAAATAAAAATAAAAATAAAATTAAAATTTAGGGGCATGAAAAATATATATTGTCCTATTAGCAGACCTAACCGATAGGCACAGAAATTTCACGGAAATCAGTCGAGACATTTAGGAGGAGTTTAAATACAAACACCGTGACACGAGAATTTTAATTATTAGATGCTATATCATTTTATATATAGAGTATTAATCCGATGCATACATCGCCAGGATTATTACTATTCTAATAATCGCTTAACTATAGGTTTGGCAATTATTATTCGATAATTCAAACCCTTATGGGCTTAAGTAAGGGCTGTATTTGAATGTTTATGCCGAACTAACACGTAATACGAATAAATTTAAACGTGTTTAAAATTCAATCTGTTCACTCATATGTGTACTGTCTACCCATAAATAACATTTTTCTCCACAGATTAAGAGGTGTAAAATTTAGTTCATGGCCGTTAACTGCTTAAAGATAAGGACTTCCTTAGATCATTGCCTAACTCAAAAATTAAGAGCAAATCGGTGACAAGTTTATGTACTAACGTGTTTCTAACTTAAGGTTATTCTTAGTTTTATGAGTAATGTAGTGTGTGTGTCACAACTAGAACTATGTTCAATTCAGCGCAAAGTTCTATATATGAGACATTAATTTTGTTTTTGATTGCTTTATACACAACATGCGTGCAATATTGGACAAGCATACCTCTATTCGCATATCCTATTCATCTGAAATTCATGTTGTAAAGTTTCGAGTGTGGGTCGTTTAGAAAGCACGGCGAGTGGCGAGCGACAAGCGGGTCCCGGCATGCAACCAAACCGGCTGGCTCCACTTTTGTTCACAACAATGCACTTAAACTTGATATCACTTATTACAATTTGCACAAAACACGTATGACAATTTTCGCACTGGTTTCGTATCCTTTGGTTACTTGCGAAGATCGCGCGATTATACAGAGGGGCAAAGGGGAGTTTTGAGAGACGACGACGCGCGCTCCGCAGTTCACGATCGGCGGCTGACTGAGTGGATGTGGCGGGGCGCGGGGGGGTAGCAGCGTGAAGCAAGGGGCGGAGGGGTCGGCCGCCGCAGCTTGCCCTATAAACTTGCTCGTTGGCTGCTCTCATATCGTGACTCGCGAGTAGGCTCCTTCTCGTGCACTTTGTGAAAGGCAAATTGCATCGTATTTGATACCTGTTTGTTTATCCTAGTACCACGTACAAGCCATAATTTATTGGAATAGCCTGAGGAATGGTTCTGTTCTAATATTGGTCTATCAATTATTAACAAGATTAACCAAGGGAATATGCAGTGTACTGTATACTGGCTTATATAAACAATTAAACCTAATATCAACAAATTTTTAAGATTACTTTTCTAGAAAATAGTTCATTAACTGTTCTGTGTACATAACTAGAAATAGTTTTTCAACTAGACAGGTATTTATCGTAAGTTTAAACTTTCCGAGTGCCTTGCGCATTAATAGACTTAGAAAGTTTAAATACTTTGCAGTATGAATTGTGAAGGTCTTTTATAATATTATCTATAAAATGTTTATCAATTAAGCAGACCATTTTATTTATACAACATACGATGTACACATAGGTCACGATCGGTTACATCGGCTTTAATTGTTATAAGAGACTTTTAAATAGGTCTAATACATTGCGTCTTTTTCATAATAATTTTACAGTCATTTCATTTATTCACAAAAGAATATATGTTTTTTTATTAAGTATCAAGCAGATTACTGTCGAACTAACGACGCAATACGATTGTGAACATAATAGATAGCGTAATTTAGCTCACCGTACAGACTAAGCGAGTTTTACACTAACCTTTGACCTGAAGTCGAAGCCAGGACGAATGGCACTCGGGAGACAAATGTGTGAAGTGTATCGCGGATGGATCAGTTCATAGCTTTTGGTCGTGGGCAGTCAGTGGGCGGTGATCTCCCACAAGCACGGCTAACGAAAGGAAATAATAGCACATGTTTGTTCTAACTCTTAGTGCGAGTTAGAGCGCGCCTGGTTTGCTTCATTAAGTAAACTCTCTAATGGAAGTGTTTGTTTCCAGCTTTTTCGACTCGCTTTCGACAATTCGGCGCTCATTTCAGACTTTATAGCCGCTTGTACCCGTAGGCACTGTTGCCGTTTGAGGCATTTTGTCGGATGTAGGGGTATTTGGTTTCATTTCGAGACGTTTAAGAGCTTGAAATATGCTACTTTTTATCTGTTACTGGTAAGTTGATTGTTTCTAATCAATTAAGATTGTTAATATTAAAGAATTTACTATATTTTTATTATGACCAAATGAATGAAACTCTTTGTTTGATGCTGGGTGTCAACTGGCTTTAATCATTTAAAGCATCAGCTTATAACTTGCATAAAATTAGGGGGGGTTGCAACGTTGGATAAATAAAAAAAACTAACTTGGCTAATTTGAGGGTTCTTATATCAAAGTACCTATAAAGAATATAATTCTAGTCGACCTGGACATAATTGCTATATTAAAATATTTTATGGGCTCATTTCGGCTTCAAGTGTGCGATGATTGCTAACATTTGGTTTACGCTTCAAATTATTAACTAAATCTATTTATGCAACTAAACTTAGATTTAAATTCTAGGTCTTTAGTAAGTTAGATCTACAAAAGGATAAAAAATATACAGATTAAACGCTTATTAACGTTAACAAGTTGCACAATATTGTTAGTCAGGAATTAAATATTTTTTATTCTACTCTAGCAACCTTTGTCGTAAAATGGCAACACTGCCCGTAATGTTATAAAACCAAACATAATCTACATTATCGCATACGATCGCTACTGATAGCTTGTCCTATATTAACAACACTCGCTAAGTGATGGTTTTATTAAATGACGACATTTTGATTGTCACAGTCATTTCAAATAACACATATTCTACTGTTTCAATGAAAATGTTATATTTTTTTTAATTTCCAAATACGGTCTGCAAAATCCAACCTAGGCGTCCTGTCTATCGAATTCTTCGGGAATATAACGTATACACGTAACACATAAACAGTACTTATCTGGAGCTGGATGTATTCCGTAGTTGGCTGATCAATTTTTAACAAAGCATTGCTCAATGCTTATCTCACCTCATACGCTGTCTTGCTGTCAGTGTTTTTTTTATTTTATTCTAAATAAATTTTTATCGTATTTTAATTTTTGCAACATTTATGTTTACCAAAGTTGTCATATATTTTAGAAGATAGATTGTAACATATACTGTAGATACAGCATTATTATATGTATGCGATAACATATATAATAATGAAATATATATCGTGATAAATAGTTTATCTTTTCTTTCCTCGAGTAATGTTTCTATTGCATCGATAAATGCGTGTTCATTGTTTTCTAGTTTAGGATTTTCTCTATGACTATTTATAATGTAATGAAATTAATTGCCCTAACCTTTTACCTAAATTTAAATTTCATGTAGATACACCAGGTATCCCATCATTTCAAAAACGATTTTCGTTTATTTTTTTATAACAAATTTTTTAAATCTATTTTTGAGTTAGCCTATAACGGCTTGTGAAGAGAAATTGAATTTTATTTTCCTTGGACCAATGTATCATTGTGAGTTTATAAATAAATAAACAATTTCATACAGCCCGGCAATATAACATTCTGGCTCTGGTATAACTTAACAATATGTTGGATTAGTTGATTAAAAAAGTTTGTAAGTTGTTGATAAAGAATTCATAGTTCCAACATACGTGGTAAAGGAACAATTGCTTTTAGATGTGGCAGGCCTAATATATAAACATGACTGTATGCCTGTTTATAGGTTAGCGTGAACGCAAACTTCCGTATATGCCGTATGGAAATAGTTTGGTCATAAATTTATTTGTCCATCTCGACGGTGATGGACTCCAGATCACCTGCGCGCGGTAGGAAGCTGTAAATATCTAATTAGAATTGTATTTTGATGATTTTAACAGGAATTGTGTATTTAGCTTGCAATGGATAAATATTTAGCAACGCTTTGAATTTAATATTTCAAAAGCACAAGTTTTCATCGGCCGCATTACTTTAGCAAATTCTCTAATAGTGTATGCTTTCCAATGACGCTTTAATGTGTTAGAAAACCCTTATGTAAAATATTAATTAAAAATGATCCTTTTGTAGATTTTTTTGGGATTATTTGTAATACATTATTTTTTATTTCCAACTAGTAAAGATGACCTTCAAGTGTTATTCGTATTTAATAATAGTAATTGTCTTTTCTGTCAGATAATTGTATTGTTAATTGTATTGTTAATTTTTGTTCATTAATTCTGTTTAGGTATCTGTGTGCTTTTTTGCCAAAGGCCTTCTCAAAAGCCTGCCAGGCAAGTTCCTGTCGGTACTGTGCCACTCTCTGGCATGTGCTATCTGCTTCCTCTCTTTTGTTTGTCCTTGTGTACCAGTTTAGTACTTGCTTTTCTGTTCCTCTTATAATTAATTATCAGATGTCGGAGTGAGTTTGTAGACGCTCGCATCCCAAACGTGGCCGAACTAGACCGAGGAAATGCAATTAAAGTACCTAATATCATCGATCCGCACACAACAACAAGATTGCTAAGCAATTTTAAAAATACCGTAAGTACGTTATTATGTAGTTCTATATGTTTTATTATTATCAACACTCGATAAGGACGTGAGTAAAGCTCCACGTTTGACAGCCATCGGTTGTGATCACCACGTGCGAGTTGAGCCATTGAGCAATCGCTGAGTCACCCCAGTACACGATATTTTTATGTAACAGGGGGAAACGAAAGAAGGCTCAACGGATGTTAAGCGATAGCCCCTTAGACGGATTGCTAGAGGGCTCGTAAAGACGTTGTCTTTTAAGAATTGGTACGCTCTTTTCTTAAAGGACCCTAAGTCGATTGGATCAGAAATGCATCGGTGGGCGTTGAGGGCTCGTTCTACATAGTGGTGGTGCGTGACAAGAACTGCCTTTAAAACGCTCATACGAAAACCATCATACACGTGTAGATTGGTAAAATTACAGTGCCGATAAAAATTATCCAACCACCTGGTGTTAAACAGGATATTGAGTGCGGTGCAGAATAACACACATCGAAAGAGCGTCCGTGATAGTCGCAGCATAATCAATCCTCGGTGGGACAAAGCGGCCTTGTAGTATTTGTAAGATGATCAACTGTAGCGAGGCGTGGCTTTAGTTTCGTTTTGTCAGTAAAGTGCTGCACAGACTCGAACTAAAAAGGAAGGCGAAGTAGGAAAAGGGATGCCCATCTCCTACATCTATATAGCATTTTAAAGGTAGCCACAAAGGTGGGCCGCGGATGCCCCTGTAGAATACGAAACCAAACCCGGCAGTCCCTTTATGCCGCAGAATGGGATGCACTAGAGTAGTTCTTATAGGCTCACCCTGATCTTCGAGTAGCAGACAGGATGCCTGGTGTGAAAGTCCCACATATACCCGGAGACATTGAACTGCGGGAATACGCAAATAGGTTATCAAAAAGAGTTACAGAACCAGTCCTTTACTGGTACATACACATGTGTGTATACGTTCTTATAAACAATTAAACTAATTGTGTGATCCTGGACGCGGATATTGCACCAATATTATACCGTATAGGCGATACAATTTTTGAAAATAAATACACGATAAGCAATAAAATATTAAATTTATGATTATAATTTCCAATAAACTAATAATCATTTTGATATATGGGTAGGTGTGGTGATAAGGAATAGTGTCAAGGAGCAGTGCTCGCTAAATAGTGTTATTACTTACCGTTTTAAATCTTTTAAATAATGAGACCCAAATATCATTATTTAACTTGACGGAAGAGGAGACCGATATACAAGACCCTCCCTCTTTCCTCTTCTACCATGACACAAACGAGACTTATGCACTATGACTATGATTCCGGTATGTCAAATTCTGATACATTTTTGACGTACGGGAGTTACATTTACCGCTAACGGTTGTGAATGTTACACTGAGTATCGCTATCGAAAAACACGTCAGTCGTCACGTAATTGTGAAGTTCCAGCTTCGCACAGCTGAACTTTTTTTATTTTACAAATTGATCTGTGGATCAGTGCTGATTATAAGTGAAGATTATATGTCTAATTGCACTGTTTTAATTCATCCCTTTCCTTTCATCACAGCGTAAAAACAATTCGACGGAAAGAGACATAAGAATGCTATTAATTTAATTCGTTAATTAATCTAATCACACCCTTTCACTTTTTCATTCATTTCTTATTGACTTGGTTGCACATCTGCTTGTTTTGCACACATTGCATATGTTCAGGTATACGCTTTCATGTTTATGGGAAGCCTTATGCGAACAACGTCAACTCCAAGCTTACTTGTATCTATATCAACACATCCATATATAATTAATGTTAGAATAGCGATAGCAAAGCTAAATTATTAATATTTGTTAAATCCCAAACTATTTGATTACACTATAATAGATTAGTAATGATATTTAGGTGTGTAACAAACATGATATATTGTATGTATTGTAAACGTTGTGTTCTAAATTCAAATTACGCTTTTAATATCAAACCTAAAAAGGTAAAACCTCCTTATGACTGACATTTATTTACACATTCACGTTAATTATTTAAATTATTCCAAATTTAAATTTTTCCTTTAATGTTTAATGCGTTGAAACCCTATGACAGACATTATTTTGTACAATCACGATATCAAATTGTTCTAAATTCAAATTTTAATGACGCCTTTATGTCGAAAGTTGCTTATCATTCTTTATCTATAGATTTGTTTTAGTCTATGGTCACACAAAGAGAATTATATTATTGACATCCATAGTCGCTACTGACTTCTAGCCCTTGCTGAAATCGTTCTTTGTTTATTTTTATGAACCTCTCGGGAGTGTAGATAAATTACGTTCTCATCCCCTACAATTTCAAGTTTATAAATAGAACTTGGAACTGTGTACGATTTCACATATAAATAATTTACATTGTCTATGTCATAAAAATTATTTTTATTTATTATCCTATTTAGTCTTGATGTTCCTCATTTATTGGTATGACTAGTTCATAATGGCCATCTCTCTCTTCTACATATAAATATTGCACAACTTATATTATGATATGTAATATTACCCTAAGGTACTTTGATATGTTAATGTTGACGTAGAAGATTAATTCCTTTTTGGGTCTATAAAAAGTTTTAGGGTGCGGTTTTAGGTCCTCAAGTGACGGGTGCGGCCAACTGTCACATTATCGCGTAATTGGCGACATATCGCTAATATCAAACACTACAAACACGATAATAGTCGCCTGCGCAAACAGACCGCGCCCTCCCGTCGCCGAGACCCCATTCCTCTAGAGTCCGGAATTAGAACAATAAACATCTATTGTTTACTTCCTTTTGTGAATATAACAAGTGTATGGCTGTACAGAATGTTCCATACACCGTAATATGGTGACGTTATGTATGTACTATGAAATCAAAACATATAAACATTCTTATACTATACATATTATTTACGAGTTTTTATTTCAATTGTGATAATAGAATAAAATGTCTCGGATTGAAATTCGTTTGGGTGTTCCTTAAAAAGCTGAAGCTTATCAATTCGACGTCCAAAAGTTTTGAAATATATCTTTTTAAAAGTATAACATTAGTATGATAACCTAATGAGGGTAGGAATAACATAAGATGTGGTTAAAGCCGTTGGATATTATCATATTTTTTATTTTATACTTACATATAGTAGCGACCAGTGTTGGGCTAGTTGATGTCGTTCCAACCCTTTGCACCAATAGACTTACAACAAAAAATCTGAGGCCAAACCCTTTAAGGTTGTAGTGCCACTGATTTTACATAATATAAAATAATCAATTTTAAAATTTGAAATCGAATTCGAATTCAAGTCCGACCAGACACCACAAGTAGCACCCGTTCACGAGTATGAAGCATGGTCAGCCATTGGCCCCCTCGCCATATTTTAGGAAGACAGACAACCCGACGCATGGACGCCGGACGTTTAATGTGATTTACTAAAATGATTATTGTTCGAAGCTGGATATTATGATATTTATGGCACAGTAATAATAACTAAATAATTAAATTTCTGGAACATTGACGGATGCAAGAGAGCGCTGTATGATGTCGTTGAGCGGGGCGTGGCGAATAAGTGTGTTTGAAATGAATTAATTTGTGGCATAAAGAACAATTTACTATATAATTAGCAATAAATTGTTAATTGTTTTCAATCTAAGACGTATTTATAAGGTCATTGGCACGTTAAATTGATAAGGATTTAAATTAAACAGTACATATTTAGATTGAATAATAAAATAACGTATTGTAAAAAGCCTGCAAGGCAGGATTTCAGTCTTTCTGCATTGTGTCAGCATCAGAAAAGCCTCCTCCGGTTGCGTGTAAAAAAGGCATAGGTTGTTAGAGATAGTTCTGATATTTTTTTAGGGAACCAAAACCAATTGCTTTGTCGGTTATCAAATGTGCAGATTAATAAACGAGTAACCCAAAGGCATAGGATATCGTCTCAGATTGGAGCGTGCTCATATCATCCATAATATTTTAATGTAATGGCGTCATTTAGTTTGTTAAATGGCTAATTAAACAATGTGCCAGCATTCAGTTAATACCGATTACCACAGAGTATGTACATCGGGCAATGTGAACAATTTCAATCTACCACACTTTTGTATTGAGTATTTTTAGGCAATACATTTTCCGTTCTAATCTTTAGATGAAAATAATTTTCGCTTTTACTCTTCAGTTGGAGCTAGTATCTGTTATAGTTGGAAAGTCAAATAAGTTTTCTATGATCGAAGTGTATATATACGCTTATTTGTAGAGGCGACTTTAAGGTCCCCCTTTTAGTCCAAAAAGTATTGGCTTTTGGCATGCCCCGTTTATTATCGTACGAGCTGTAAAACCTATCTGTATATCACCCGCATCACCTTGATGGCTGGGAATCGTCGGCCGCTTCACAAGACATCTTCTTTTACGAACTTGCGAACTGTGGTTTCAACTCCCGGTTGGGGGTCGTCCTTGGAAGATACGACCTCCAACTATTTAAAAAAGAACATCTTCAACCCATAGTATTGTCTTTTGTTATCATAGCTTTTACACATTAAGAAAATACTTATTAAACGGATTGAAGCTATGTATCATTACCACCGTGACCACGCACGCTGTAAAGCACGCGAAACGTCGGAAAAAAAATTCGGGAGTCACAGTTCTCGCCAAGTCTTCGTCCGACATCCGATTGTTGGATTGATTTCTCGAAATATCAGCGTAAAAACTTTTATAAGCATTATATATAACATGGGATATATTATAATCCATTGGAAAGTAATAGGGGTGCACTCTAAGGGCTTCCCGTCGCCGGTGTGGGCTAACAGATGGACATACCATACAATGGTTCGATAAAATGCGTTTTTACTATATTTCAATGTACGTTTAACGGTTTGAAGTAAGACATTTTCATTATAACTTGTGCTTATAGTTTTGTTTCAAACTGAATGTATTTGTACATTTAATAATATGATGACGTGTTTATTATGTAATATAAATATTTACAAAAATCTCATTATAACAGTGGACGAACGGGAGGATGCTCACCCACCAAATACCCATGGACACACACACTCCCAGAAGGCCGGCTTTTTTAAGAATTGGTACATTTTTTTTCTAAGACAATTTTTGGACGCCTTTGGCTGGTATGATAACCCAACAAAATCTATATATTATTTTATCTACATACTCGTATTATATTTTGGAGTAAAAAATTAACACAAAATACAAGAAAAAATTGATTTCACATCCACCTTTACGTTGTTACTGTATGACAAAAGCAGTAATTATATATTTCATTGTGTTTTCTCGTTCAGCAAGTTTTTAATAAACTTCAATCTCAAATAACACGCCATCAAGCAATAATTCACTTCGACTATAATATTACTTAACGATCGTATTATGGTGAAAGCGGGACCACATTTCAAAGGTCCACTTTTTCGCGTAAATGTCATGATTAAGTAATTTGTCTCGGAATTTAATTATGGGTACGTCATAGCGTCATATAATTTTTTTTACTTTGTCTGGAAAGGGATGAATTAGAATGTTGAATGACACTGAAGTTACAATTGGGGCTGAGCTCGCTCGTTTGATCTGAGCGGACATTGGGGCTTTAGCGTTCGACATACCTGAGGTGGTAGGTTCTGGATCCCCAGGATCCAATGGACTTTCGATGAGCATTCCACACTCGGTAAAGAATAACATCGTGAGTCATGTGTCGATGACGTCATGAATAAAACGTCGTGTGTCAGACACAGAAGGCGGGTCACCTACTTGAAGAAGAGAAGAAAACAAATGATCACGAAATAAATACTGAAATCTGAAGCCTAGACCTAAAAGATTGAATTTTCCATTAATGAATGAAGGCTTTATTTTATATGTAATAAGTCGCGACGTAGTTTAAGATTAGGCTAAATTTTACTGATGCGCTCATCATATGAAATCGGAAACATGGTAGATATTGGAGTCACTGGCGGAAGAGTGGCGGAATGTTTCTTGCCAGTTCTTCTTGCCCGCTTTACGCCCTTAACTTGCGAACTGGTAGTAAATGTAAATTCACAATTAATTTAACATCTTTTCTGACGTTCATAAGTATACTTGTTTACATATATGAATAAAGTTATTTTGAGTTTGAGGTTATTGGTAATAATACTTACAATACAATTTAGTAAGATTTAGTAATTTGTAAGATTACAATACAATCATTGACATGAAGACTTCTGTAGCATAGTTGTGATTTGAAGGTCTACTAAACGAAGAAGCGACAGAGAAAAGAGACAGACACATAAATTCATAAGAATTAACGCGGGAAAGAATGAGATAGGTAGCAGTATACAGTGAACTATGAATTAGTAAATTACGTGTCCGTCTCTTTTTACTGTCGCTTTTTCGTTTCATCGATAATCCAACTTAAATTATTTAAAATAAAAAAATAATTTAAAGAAAAGTCTAATATTATTTATTTAGATAGTAAAATACAAACATATTACACGTCTACATACATATTATTAATCATAAAACACTTTTTTAATACTTGTAGTTTTTATTGAAATTAGTAATTGATATTTAACTTAACAAATTAAACTACATTCGTCTTATTATCTTAAAACTAAAATTTTAGTAGGTGAATTGCACACGTTTTTTTAAATATAACAAATTATATTTTATTTATAACTCATATCATTAAGATGATAGACGCGGCTCGTCCAGTAGGATGGATTAGCTGTACATATGACGTATGTTAGGTCGCTCGATTGGACATCATTTGAAGTTCACTGGAGCATGAAAGTGTCCGAGCACAAAAACGAATGCGCCATTGACCAGAAGGTCGACTTGGTACCTTTTTTTAAAACAAAATGTTTAGTCAGCCTTCGACTATAATATTTATTGAAAGGCTGGGAAACTTTAATTCGATTTTCAGAATTCTTCATAGAAAGCTTTACTTGCGTAACATGTTAATAAGTTCCGATTAGAAGCTTTTATCAAAAACGTGACCTAAACGCGGAAACATTCGTATTACCTGTGTCTGTGGATTATTATATTATTTTCTATAAATATATAGATAAATTATAAGTAACATAAATTTTGTATATGATATTAGTATATACTATTGTTTATTAAGTGTGTTCAAGTGGACTCGAGAATGGTTTAGATTTACAATTACAGGACAACGTTTTCTATAGATTTGAATGAAAACTCCGGCAGAATAAGTATGAATGATAAAGCCAATGAATATAAGGTTCCTTGTGGTTTATTGAAAATGGCTGAGATTCAATACCAAATTATTTTATTGTATGTAACAGGGGGCAAACAGCCAATTCATCTGATGTTAAGTGCGTTGTGCGTTGCCTGCCTTTTAAGTATACGCTCTTGAAGGATCCTAAGTTGAATTGGTTCGGAAATACTTCTAAATAATTGAAAAATCAACTGTCTACAGATAGGATACACAGAAATAACTTGCTTTGAGCTTCGATTTCGGGCCGCGACAAAGCCTGCGTGGGTGGAAATACAGCCTTGGCTCATGCAATGACAACCTGTAATTTAGTAAACAAAAGTGTAAGTGAGGAAATTGAATAGCGCGCGTCAGTGACATTACAGATTGTGATGGCCATTTAAAATTTATTGCTGTACCAAGTAGTTTGTATTATAATTACGATAATTTCACAATACTAAATGAAATTTTACAAAGTATGACCTTTTGATCACGGCCCTTGTTTTGGTTGCTTGTTGGAACATATACTATTTATTGAAACCTATTTATCCCCAAAACTTAGACGATATTTTTTTATAGATAAAGCCATCAAATCAAATGATGTTAGGTGATACATGAACACTCCCAATGCTCGCGGCTCGAGGCCCGAGGCCCGAGGGCTCGTGAGGGCGTTGCCGTCCTTTTAAGAATTGGTTTTAACGCTTTTTTCTTGAAGGACCATGAATTGAATCGGAAATAGGTAAGTTGTGGAACGTCCAGGTGATACGGGTGGAATTTCGTATCCTTCACATGATGCAAGCAATGGCTCGGAGTGAAGTACCGTCTTGCCATTCGACTTCATATTCTAGTTTGTTCCAGTACTGATCGACAACTGGCCCAGACATACCTGCATGGCGATTGTAAAGAGTATCACCTATGTTATCGTACAAATTCTCATACCAATAAATGTTGCTAAGTTGCAACATATCATTGATATTCAGAAGAAACAGAGTCGAGACGTAACCTTGTGGGACTTCAGCGTTCAAGGGTTAAAGGTCGGAACATTCTCCGGATAACGACCTTGACTATCGGCCAGAAAGCTGGAGATCCAATCGCATAATTTATCTGGGAGCCCATAAGCTGGAAACTTCAATCACCCAATCAAGCGCCTCCCTCTTGGACTCAATTGTCTCTGCCTATCTATATGTGGCCAAGAAGTTCACCAGCTGAACGAGCATGACATATAACACAATACAAACGCAGAGAGTGTTGATGTTTACACACAACAATTTTTTAAGATCTGATGCGATTTTTTTATTTTTTATTACAGGAGGCAAACGCGTCGGAGACTCACCTGATGTTAAGTGATAACGTCAAGGACACTCACACTACCAGAAGGCTCGCAAGCGCGCTGTCAGCCTTTTAAAAATTGGTACGCTTGGTGTAAGTCGAATTGGTTAGGAAATACTTGAGATTTTGCACTAACTAAAACTTTTTTGAATTATAACACTTGTATGGTTTTTTTAATAGTAAGAAGTAATAAGTTTTATCCTCAAGTATATAGAAATAATAATTTGATTCTATCTAGAATTGTATACCTAATATGGAATATGACCTATTTTTACTATTTAGAACTTAAAATGAAAATAGTTTTACTTGTAAGGGTCGCGAAATAAATATTTAATACGCCGCACCTAGGGACATAAATTGTATTTATTTTTAAATGATATCTGTAAGGCTGATCCTGCACTGCGGATAAACGATTTTGAGATTTAATTTTTTTCTCTGAATATATTTTTATTCGTACTATAGGATAGTATTGTCAATACATTTAATACATCAATAATAACTCGTTTATTATGTTTTTATTGTTTACTTTAATAATTGATCTATGTACGTTGGTACCTCCGTTTACGGACAAATGTTTGCAACAAATGTTTCCGAACCAATTCGACTTAGGGTCCTTCAAGAGCGTAACAATTCTTAAAAGGCCGGCATTGCACTTGCGAGCCCTTGCAAGGTGATAATGTGCTTCTCGTTAGCCCCTTGTTGTAAAAAAAGTTAAAGTTTGTCTTTAATAAAAATCCTACTGTATTTATTGTTCTTACATCTGTAAAGAATGCGAATGGTTCAACAGCATAAATTGAATTGAAGTCAAAACCTCCGTGCGGTCTCCTAAGATAATATTTGTTTGTGTGGGATCTGTTACGAAGTCAGTGGGTTGTTATGTTGTGGGTCAAGTGCGGGTACAACCCCGCCTACGAGGGCCAGCTCTTCACACTATAGAACGGTGAAGAAAATCATATAACGTCAGAGATAACGACGCGAACTTTCGCTGGAATGTTAGCCATAATTTGCTCGACTTTTACCTAAAAAGTTCATGTTAAAATTTTGTATATTATTGTTTATTTCTATTAAATTTTACGACAACACAGGCCCAATTATTGGATCATTAAATGCTTTCAGAAATCAATTGTCAAAACTCCTGGTGGGGGTCTATCATAAGAGATACGACCTCCAATTGTTTTAAGAAAGAGTATACTTTTCTCTCATAAGCATTATACTAATTAAAAGTAGGTGTCTATGGGCAGCGAAGACTGCCTCTTAGGTGTCCCGTATTCTCGTTTTTCCTATACTATAGACACTTTCTTTAAAAATTAGATTTTAGCCCTTGTAGACTTGAGATAGATTAATAGACTTTTTAATTACTTATTATGATTCAAACGATCTCAAATTATTTTCTACAATATTTAAATGTCCCAAACTTTGTGTAATTTATGATGTCTATTCAGCTGTGTCGAGTTCTGGTCAAAGTCAAACCAAATTGCCACTGAAATTAACTAAGAATTAGTTCAGAATATTATGTAGGCTGTAATAATAACTTCTTTATATTAAATTTGTTTTAGTTAGAGTTAATAACAATTCCGTTTCAGTTTTGGTTAAACTAAACGAAAAGACTCTCACAGTGGGGCATAGAGAAAATAAGAACGTTTTAAGATATGCGTGTTCGTTGTAATCAACACATTCAGGATACCATTGGTGCATCAAGGATGGCACCCTTGTCTTATGATGGCGTTGAAACCGTCAGTTAGGATCTCGGCAAACATACCGGACGCACTGAAGTACCTTGGCAAGCCCAGTAGCAACCCACACGCACGATACTGAAAATGGAGCGTATTTGACTTTTCAATATTCTCAATTTAGTACTATATATATATTAAGTATGCATATGTAATATATATATATATATAAGTAAACTACTAGAATGTAAACTGTATTCCAAATGGGCTCGAGAGCTTTACGTGCTACTTCTTAAAACAATGAAGATTATATTAGATACTTTGTACGTTTAAAAAAATAAAAATAAATCAATGGCGCTATAACCTTTTTAGGTCTGGGCCTCAGATTTCTGTATCTGTTTCATGATCATTTGTTAATCGAATAGGCAAGTAGGTGACCAGCCTTCTGTGCCTGAGCCACACCGTCAACTTTTTGGGTCTAAGGCTAGCCGGTTTCCTGACGATATTTTCCTTCCCCGTTCGAGCGAATGTTAAATCCGCGCAAAGAAAATGCATTGGTGAACAGCCGGGGATCGAACTTACGACCTCAGGGATGAGAGTCGCACGCTGAAGCCACTAATACAACAACTGCTCTTAAAAAATTAACGTACAGCATTATCAAAATAGTTGGATTTTTGACATAAGGAAGTACTTATTAGCGGTAATTATTAGGACTGTTTCTTACCCTAAGAGGCTTTTAAATCTATACATATTAAATTATACTAGTGTTCGTAACTCTCCTCCGAAATTGCAACACTGTTTTGTACAAATTATTGTGTTTATATTCGCTAGGTCTGAATAGGTCGTAAATATTTTTATACGCTTAAACGTAACCTTTTTTGCAAAACGTTTGTCGACTTTGTCCATAGGTTACATATACAGTTTGACAATTGACAGATATAGCTTTCTATTTTATTTTTAGAAGTCATTAAATTGAGCGGATCCCTTTCGACATCGAATTCCTTCACGCGTTAATATTTAATCTTAACCTTTGAAGCCGAGAATTCAATAAGGATGTCGTTATTAACGGCGAAAAACATTTTCTCTGTCCAAATTACAAAAATGACTGTTTTATTAGTTGCAACGAGGAATATATATGACCTGTCATTGTGTGGACTCTCAAGTACTTAGGCTGACACAAATCTGCATCTGTTTCAATTGTTTGTTTGTTTATATGCAAATTCTAGCGTTAATGTCTATTTAGCGATATATATTTTATTTTAGTTTATTTTTACTTTGAATGATTTCATAATCTTAAAATACAATTCACTATTATCAAACAGTAGTGTTGGCCTAGTGGCTTCAAAATGCGACTCTCACCCTGTCGTAGGTTCGAACCCCGCCTGTGCCCCAATGGACTTTCTATGTGCGCTTCTAATATTTATCTTTCGCTCGAACGGTGAAGAAAAACGTGAGGAAAATGTCTTGACTTTATTGCTATGTAATAACGTATATTTTACAATAATAACTGTATCTAACGCTCCGATTTCTCATCGGTAATTTTACTAGTACAATCTTGAAACCCTAATCTGTGTTTAGGGTATGTATAAAAATTCTAATGTGCTTCAATTGCCGCAATTTTTGGTATAATTATAATTTACTAGCTGGCGTAGCGTACAGTGCGGTGCTAGATGCTGGTACGTAAATGCTTCTGTCCCGTAGTAGATACACGCTAGTATCACTGGACTAACATTCTAGAATAAGTCTAGGTCTATTGTATTAAAAGTTCTCTGCGAACGCTTAACATTCGCTTCATAAGATCCAGAAAAAGAAATTATAAACCATTTAATTATACATAAAACGGGACAAGCTCATGAATCACTTCACATAATGACAAAGTATTGCAGACGTTTCGAGAACAAACAAATGAACGTTTTGGTCACGAGCTTGTAATAAAACTCCAAAATGTTGAAAACATTCTCCGTTTGATGTTTAAAGTGTGTGTTTTTGTGAATGTTTCGTCTTTTAACTGATGAAACGGTACATTGTGACAAGTTTAGGAAGACTGACATTCAATTAGTAATATTAATTTATGGTACTTTAAGGTACCTACTATACATGTCCGTATAAGGGAGCGGAGCAACTCTGTGCTAAAAAACTTTAGGTCCTTCAAGAAAAGAGCGCACTACTTAACGCAACCGTGCTAAGGGTGAAATAAAATTAATTAATTTTAAAATTAATTAATTTTTTTGAAAATAAAGTTCTTTTAGTGAAATAAAATTAATTAATTTTAAAATTAATAATTATATGGTAGCTATTAAAACAGACCCAAACACCAAGGATATCTCTGTATTGTGGAAGACCAGAAAATCTTTTGCGGTGTTTTTTTTAAATAATTATATAAAGGGGGACAAAAGAGCCTACGGGAAACCAAAAAAAACCTCGCAGGTCATATACATTTTAGTGGGCGTGTTGCCCGCATTTGAGGTTGGAGTACATTCTAATTTTGAATAGTTGGAGGTCGTATCTCTCAGGGAAGACCCTTACCGGGAGTCGCAGAGCCACAGTTCGCTAGTTCGCAAAAGAAAATGCCTTGTGAAACGAACTGTGGAACACCAGGTATATACACTTAATTAATAAAACAATTAATGTTTTAAAATTAAAAGTTTAAATCTTTTATGTTATAGTACTACAAATTTAAAATTTGAGTTTGAATTTACAAACTGTATTACAATTGTGTAACAGTTGATTTATTTCGTAGCCTTGTCGGTCACTCGACATGTAATTATCTAATCTATTTTGAACATGATCAAACCCTCTTCGGTCCCGATGTAAACAGACTGTTTAACTCCGAACGCCTTATCTCGAATATTAATAAATTGTAGCACGGTACTTTGGTCGAAGTAAATGGACATTTTTACTAACCAATCGTTGGCATTTAAAAAATCCATGGGTCCGATTTTAGGATAGATAAACAATAGGTTTGTGCAGATTTGTGTGCCTGATGTCGTAGGTTTGATCGCCGGCAGTGTACCAATGGAATTTCTGTCTATTTTAGAATTTAACACGCTCGTATGGTGAATGAAAACATCGTGAAGATACCGGCTTAAGACCCAAACAGTCGTTGACGTTATTACAGAAGGTTAAATCACCTACTTGCCTATTGGCTACAAATGATCATGAAACAGATACAGAAATCTGAGGCCCAGACCTAAAATCTTGTGCGCTACTAAATGTACCTAATATTTGTGCGTTATTTATTTCATTTATAGTTTTGCTTTCAGCGTATTGTATAACTTGTTGTAATTTGGTATGTCGTTTATTAATAAACAATAAATTAGCTTAGTTACATCCTACTTTGTTGTAAAAATGTTTGGCAGACCTCATAACCAATTATGGTTAACATTTCTACGATGAATAATAGAGTTGATGACCTCGTAACCAGAATAATTATTTTTCATCCGTTCTTGACTCATCTCTTTCAAACACAAACTTTTATTCATACATTACTAGCATCGCCCACAACTTGGTTAGGAAATCACCGCAGTGGGTAGCTGGTTACACATAGTGGTGGTAATTGGCAAAAACTGACTTAAATAACGCTCAGTTGTGGCACGACGGAAGTCGAGGTGTTACAAGTGGAATTTCGTTAATTGACATCGTATTAATCCGAACAACTCCTCTGAACAGTTTCCATGGTTAATGTGGTAGAAGATGCTGAGAAAACCCACATCTCTACGCAACACCAAAATAGTTTGATCCTTTGCTCGGAATGTGACTGGTCATTCACAATTCGAATTGTTCTTCATTGAACACGGTCAACTTGTAGGTAGTCAATTTGCGCTTTAAACAGATGAAAGCAGTGGCCCGGAGTGAAGTACTGTCTCGACCTGCCACATCCCAACTTCTTAGAAGGCACGCCAAACGTCCTTTCGCTTCCAAAATGACCTTGTAAACTAAACGTCGTTCGATATGTCAATGCCCAGAACTCCGTTGCAGGCTATGCTGCTGTGTCTTCGAAGAGGACTTTGTCGCTACTGACAAAAGGTGTCTTCGTAGGGTTAAATTTAAAGTAGATATGAATCCTAGTTATTTCAGATTAAATTTAATAAATATATTATTATATCCGATCAAATACGTTAATAGTATAATTAATTATTAATTTGTGCTCAGCTTAAATAATTATAGAATGTTATATTTATTCTGTATCTAAACAATTATAGTGTATTTACATGAAAAGTGATTATATAGGAAATAGTAATTTTTTCATTTTATACGCCAAATTCAAAGACAAAAATACCTCATGATATAAGTGTACAGAAATATTATAACAAGATATGAGTAATATTACATTAAAAACGTAAATATAAGTTAACTGCGTAATTTTTTTTATAAAATACGAAAACAGCTGTGCCCCCATCGTGTCATATCTTGAAACTTAAGTAAATTTTTGATTTTATGCTCCAAATTCAAACATAAATATAGTTTTATGATTTATTTATTTTAAGCCATAAATTATTTCCCGATCCACTAATATCTGGTTATCCTATATGTTAGTAAATATTTGTAACAGTCAGTATGTATCAGGAACCCTCTTCGGTAAAGGCCTTCTCCAAGGCTTGCCATCTTTCTCTATATCGAGCTATTTGCATCCATTCAGGACCCGAGATTTTTTTGATGTCATCATCCCATCGAGCGTAAAGTCTGCCTCTGTACTGTTTGACTAGTGGGCCTCTCCATGTAGTTACTACTTTTGTCCACCTGTAAGGCGTAGCACATGACCCGCCCACTTCCACTTCAGTTTTTTGGCGTGGCTTAAAGCATCAATTGCTTTGGTCTCTGATATTATTTTTATGTGTCGTATCTTGTCTACCTTTTTAAAGTTTAGCATGCTCCTTTCCATGCCTTGTTGACATGAATTAGGCATGAGTTCATTTTAACATATCATAAGGACATAATTTTTAGTTAAAAACGTAAATATGAGTTATTGACTCACTTTTTTTTTGACAGACCACGGTTGATTGTCCTTTGGTAATTTAGTTACAGGTGACTCATTGTGTTAATAACGATTGTAGTAATATGTCGTGCGACACGTGTTCAAACTATTTCTATATTAGGAGGAATCATGTACCCAGTGTTTACATAAGGCTAAATAGAGCGTGTTTACATCTGTCTCGCACTTTGATTTGGTCGTGCCCGGATTCCGTAGAATAATAAATCATGCCTTGTCAAGGTAATTTTTAATTTCCATGGCGTATGAACAACATCCTCTGTTTTGTTTTCAAATTGCGAGATTTTTGTGAATAATATTATTTTTTGGATGTACAATTTTTAAATATTTTGTAGAGTTGGTAACTTGGAACAATTTTTAAATGTTTTGCGCTAGCTCAATTTTTGACAGTTCGATTGGATTTTTGACAGTTGACACTTGTTCGATGTTTAAACAGATTTCTGTTTCAAATCTGTTTAGGCATCGATCAAGTGTCATGTCATGGAAATGTATTTTTATTAGTTTATTTACTTATAAATGCGTGACTTGTTTTTTTTATAGGGGCAAACGGGTGGGCTCATCTGATGTTAAGTGATTCTGCTGCCCATGGAGACTCCCATTGGTAGAAGGATGCATCCTTCACTAGCTTTAAGGATTGCTACGCTGTTTCTTTGAAATACCTTTTCTACATTTGTTTAAGAGGATTGTTTGTTCGCGGGAAGTGAGTCAGTAATACCTGCCACACATCTTCTGATAATTTCTCTCAGTAAGAAGGAAACGTAAGTCCTATATATTTTGCACTTTAACATAATGGATCTCAAAGAGCAAATTGCAATAATAATAAAGGCCGATTTTTCCAATATTTACAAATGTTGAATATTGTTTAGATTTGTTATGTACATTTTTTTCTTGTTATGGTAATATCCTAACTTCCTTCAGTACCATTGATCGGAACCCCTTCATAGCTCCTCTAGCTTTTTCCAAATATGTCTAGGCATTATTTCTGTTAATCGAATATGTTTAGGCATTATTTCTCCAGTCGCTTCCTACTAAAGATAATGCTATTGAAGATATCTTCTATCCACCTTTTTTTACGGCGTCCTCTTCATCTTCCTTTTGATCCTTTCCATTGTCACTTGGTCATTGTCAATTATAAACGAAAGAAGATCGTTTACAAGTAAAACTATAGTGAAATGTGTGCTATTAATCTCTTACCCTATCAAATTTGACTTTAAAATATCTTATCGAAAGCATACTACATATAGCGCTGGGATATATTATATATAATACAATTTGTTACGTAATTGTTACCTTGACAAGTAATCAGGGGATTGGAGGTCTGTTTTACCCAAATGTCCAATAAATTTTGCCTGAGTCACTTGAATTACAGGGGTAGAATGATTAAAATTTGTGAGACTGGCGTCTTTTACTATAATCTTTTAATATATATCAATACATAACTTCATTTGTGTCAAAACTAACCACGTTTTTTTTAAAGAGACCAAAGAGATTTTTAAATTGTATGATAACCTTTTGAAATTTTTTGATTTCTAAAAAGACATCAAATACTTCCCAGCTAGGAGCAGTTTTTATTAGAAAATTTAATTGTCGTTTTTAGTATTTTTCTTTACTCATTCTTTATGTATCCGTTTGATCCTTCCACAAATATTTCAAGATCGTAATTAACCAATCGTTCCAGCCCTTCTCGAGTTTTAGCGAGACAAATGAACAGCAATTTATTTATATATGCATATAGATTAATGCACTAATATAATATATTTTTTAATAGTTTTTAGTTTATACAAAATCACTTATTATATTCATTAAATAGAAAACGTATTTTATGCGATTCATATCTGCCTATAAAATAAATATGTCATTAACAAATTTGGGGATTCGTTATTTGACCCCTATTAGGTAAGGAACGTGTATGGGCTAGTCAGAAATTTACTTACGTACTCCGCTGGCCATACATATTGAGTATACATAGGTAAATTCCAGTTTTGGTCAAATAGATGTTACTTGAGGTCCAGGTGTTATGTCCTAAGGAGGGCGTAGAAAACTAAATCGATCCTGTAGCCAAGTTCACAATTCAAGAATCGTCATGCTCGTGGCGGCGTCCATGCCTCGGGTTGTCTCTCTACCTAAAATATGGCGAGGGGGCCAATGGCTGGCCATGCGTCATACTCCCGAACGGGTGCTACTTGTGGTAACTGGTCGGACTTGAATCATGCATGAGGACGAGTTTTTGTTTTCAATAGTTTTTTTTATTATTAATTAACTATTCATTACTTACGATGTCATGTGGAACCATGACACCATGGTTGCAGCTCCATACAAACATTGTTTAAAACAAAAACTTGGCGATTAAAAAGAGTGGTGGAGAGTTTATGCCAGTTCTTATGGTCCGTTCTCGCCCTTGTCTTGAGAACTGGCAGTAAATGTAAAATTAGAAGCATTAAATGTTATTCTTTATTGACGTTCATAAGTATACATTGTGTTGTGAATTTCTTAACTTTACTCTACGTCATTCCAGCTTCCTTCGCCTTGGCAATGATTCTGCGTTGCCAGATCTGTCTAGGCGGCCACGATTTCTTTTGCCTTGAGGATTTCAGCTTGGCAATGTGACTTGGATCCCTCCGAAGCGGATGCCCTACCCACTTCTTCTTTCAGCGTTGTATATTCCCGTCAAATAGAATCTATAAAGACCGGCTAAAACTCACAAACTAAGTCTATGGCGGCTGTTTTCTACATCAAAACCATTTTGTATTTAAATTGTGGATTAGCAAGAATGCCGTTATTTGAATTCTCGTTCATCGCAATGGCATTTTTAATGTTTTGTGTCAAAGTGTATTTTACAATGCACCTGTAATGTACCAGTTTTAGGTGATTTCTCTTAAACCTTTGCTAAAAAATTACAAACATCTAGAATAAAGCTGACGTTTTTCTTTGGTCCTAATACTCACAAACCCGCATACCGTGATCCGATAAATTCGCCAATTTACTGCAAATGAAGCAAAAAATGTTAAAGTCGTTGACCTTGTAAGTACTCCAGTGCCAAGTGAACCCCCGCCCCCGCCATACCGCACTAACTAACCCACTTTAAACTTTACTGTTTTCAAAAATGTTAATTTTGAAGCTTGCTCTGGCTTTTGCTGCCTCAATCAACTTTAATTCTTTTTTGTGAACAGTTTGATGAGAATAACAGAATCAGATGTTAATTCGATGTTTGGTATGCTTATCTCACTTAATAAATAATTTAAGCTGACTATGATAAGCAAGGACCAATACTTAGTTAGGTAGATAAAGCTTAAGTATTATTAGTATGGCAACACAAATATGAATAATAAAGAACACATAAAAGCTACGTTAAGAACAATTATTTTATTAGATCGTAAACTTTAGCTCTACAAAAATGGATTCATATAACAGTGATCGTTGTATTATATGTTTCTCATATATGTTTTATTAATATTGTGATTGAGAAGCGGCCACCATGACCCTCTTGAATTGAGCCCATCGCGTCGCAGGACCGTAAATGCCAGTCATAAAACTGTTTATATCGGGTGTTCGATGAAATCTGATCGTGATTAAGTGCTGATAGGGAAACTGTCCCATGATATGTTTAGTTCAATAGACAAACGAGCGCTGAATATGTGAGGTACGCCGTTCTGTAAGTGGGTCACGGAGTCGGTAACCGGAGCCAAGCGTGAGCCGGCACCGCACGAGTTGAGGGCTCCTAATTAACTCCAACTATCATGTGATTAATTGCTTTCAAACCGTACTGAACTTTCAATTCACTCTAGATATACACAATTTCATTATAGTATTATCCGTTAGCATCGGATCAAGAACGACAAAGTCCCTTTCAAAAACTACAGTCAAAGCCAGTATTATTGTATTGAATCAGAGCGCGCGGAATTAATAACGTCGCGAACACAAAGTTCCAATTTCAAAAGCCATTCAGACCAGTAATAAAGAAATAGTTGAAGTAATGGTCACTAGATAGAAAATACACGAAATTGAGCTTAGTTAATAAATCTTCACGGAGGAGAGCCGCATAAATCGGGCGCGTGTAATTGGTCCGCGGCGAGGGCAGTTAAGAACACGAGTGTCACAATATTTAAACGGATAATCCGGGTCCGGCGCTCGTCTCCCGCCATACTGACGCAGCCTCTGCTGTTTTTACTGCGACAGCTCGCCTCCACGTTATTAACGGAACTAATTTCGGTCTTAATGATAACATGTGGCGAAATAAATTCGGGATTTAATTAGGTTTGTGAGTTGTGTTAGTCTAGTAGAGCGATTCTCAACTGAGGTCATCTCTTCGATTATTTGATGATTTTTCATTGTTTTTTTCCTTAATTCGTTTAGGAACATCAAACGACGAGTTATGTGAGGTGAAAATATTTGGAAACATTTATTTTTTTCTTCTTTTTGGCTCTGGCACGGTTTGTGCATTCAGAAATCTTGGGATTTAGAAGATTATGTTTCGGAATTAATATAACAAGGTAATCCTTTCTGCTAATTTTAGTATAGAATAGTATAAAAGATGAAGAAGTCCATCTTTAGATGGACAAAATGAGTAACATCATGGAAGATGTGGATGGACGGACATCCATTCTGAAACTGCTGGCCCATAGTGGCTTTAGGTGGCTTGTATAAGGGGAAAATGCCAGTCATTAGAGGAGGCCAATACCTGTGATTCCTACTAAAATTGTAGGCTAAATTGTTACTGTTTGACTTAATAGGATTTGTTTTCTAGAACAGGGGCCTAACGGTGATAGGCCGCCGCCCACTGTCAATGCCAGAGTGCTCGAAGTAGCGTAAAAATTAAAGGGTTTTTTTATATTTATTTTAATTATTCTACTGTATTAGACAGTGTAGCTATCACGATTCTAAGGTGTTGCAATGACCACACAAGTGCCACATGACGAGTTACACTTGCGGCACTCACGTAGCACGTTAAACTAAAATAGGTCACTTTTACACGCAAAGCCTTCACGTGCGTGACTCTCGAAAACACAGTCCTCTTACCCTTTATCAGTAATTCAACATAATAACAGCAAGAGGAGGAAATTGTTTCTAATTTATAAAATGCTCGTGTTCATGTTTGTGATTTATATATAGTATTACTATTGGTTGCGGATGAAACGAGAGAAAAACAAGCAGACGGGTTCGGTGAGGGTTAGGCAGATAGCAACACCTGCCGCAAGTGCGTTGTCAGCTTTTAAAGTTGAACGCTCTTCGATCTAAGGTTCCTAAGACCTATTAAGAAATGTCTGGAATGGCAGCTGGTTAAGGAAGTTGATGCTGCTCAGCATTTACATTGCATTTACAAACACACCTTGCTTTATCGTGAAACATCAGTAATTTTTTACTGTTTAAACGAGACTCCACCAGAATTATGAACCAATTAGTTTAATATAAATAATGTAATGTCTGGCTTGAATCTGTTAATGAAGTTTTAATTAAATGGTCCAATACTTACGTAAACCAAACACAATACATGGTGTATTAAAGATTCACTGAAAGCGATGTTCGCTGTAGTTGGTAGAATACAAATATTAGCGTATCACGGATCAAAACGAGCCGCTGTGCTGTCTTATCGCCAAACGTCCGAGTTTCAGATTACAACACTATCCAGTTAAATATTCTAAGTTACTGTACTGAGTTGGTAGTCTTAAAACACTGGTATAAGAAATTTAAATTAAGAACTATCAATCGAAAAACCGGAAATAGCATGTACCTTAACGTGTCGATTATATCCGGGTATATTCATACGATGTTCGTGCCGATTAAAATAGAGTTAAAGTAGTCTGCTATGAAATATTCTAAATTACTGTAATGAGTTTGTAGTCTTGAAACACTGGTTTAAGATATTCAAATTAAGAACTATCAACCGAAAAACCGGAAATAGCATAGACCTTAACGTGTCGATTATATCCGGGTATATTCATACGATGTTCGTGCCGATTAAAATAGAGTTAAAGTAGTCTGCTATGAAATATTCTAAATTACTGTAATGAGTTTGTAGTCCTGAAACACTGGTTTAAGATATTTAAATTAAGGTCTAATAACCGGATATAGCATCTCACTCAACGTGTGGATGATATCCGGGTATATGCATACGATACTGGCCGATTAAAAATACAGTTAGTCGGCTCTCAAATATACAATCTTTATTTTAAGAAAGTTTTAAGGCATTCGAAGTTTCCAAATAAAGAAATATTTAGAGTATTTGTGAATTTGTAACAACATATTTATTTACAAAGGATGAAAAGAAATTCCAGCTCCGAAAGGATTTTGTATCTGTTTGATCGCGGTCGGCCAGGCGAACCCTCTTGTTATTGAGAACGTTTCAATTGTGAATTGTACTACGTTAATAGTGTACCGGCTCGACCGTTGTTAACGCACATGGCTTGTAATTGCAGGTAATGGGATTAGATTCCGGAAGAATAAATATTGAACGGGTTTGAGGGCCTCCTAAAATTTTGCCTTCGCAGAAAGCATGTCTTGATAGCTGTCCTGTTCAAATGCAGCGTAAGGTGACACACGCAGACATATCTGGCTAATCTCAACATTTCTGCGGTTCACTACTTTCAAAATGACTGGACTTCAAAACGCAGGGTGATATCGAGCAATTTAATGTTGTTATTTTTATAAGTGTAAACAAAAGACTTAAATATAGGGATAAACATCCACTCATACTAGTGAAATGTCTAATACCTATTACTAACTATTTAGTACCCTACCCTACTACTAGTTACCCTACTATTAGGGTCTGATATCAGATCTACGATACTACCCATACAAGATCAAACAAGCGAACAGCATCGACCGTTCAAAATAAAAGGATTATAATCAAATAAAAACTTAAATTTAGATGATAAAATTTTAGTAACGCATTAAGTGCATTGTAAAGCACGTAAGCCGGTGTTAAAAGCTCGTCAAACGAGAGGCGAGTCGTTAACGGACTGAATACTAAAATAGATTACACTTCAGCTGAACGACACTCGCGTTACGGCAATAATATCGAATATATATTCCAAACTAAACTTGTCTGTTTTAATTGTTTTAAATCTGATATGTCTGGTTCTAGTTTTGGTATAAGCTTTTATTATTAGCAGCGAGGTTGTTTTTCAGACAAAACACATGCACGTACATTCCTCCAAGACGGTAAATCTAACCATGTATTTTGGCAGGTGATTAAATAAAAATAACATTTACATAAACAATTCACACAAAAGAAAACAATATTGAAACCATTAGAAGCTGAACAATGCTCTGATAAATGTCAAATATGGTGAATATTTCATAATGATATTTTTTGTAGTTTTTGTTAAATGTAATACGTCCGTTACAGTCAAATGTCACCAATGTGCGTCAACGAGCTGACCAGAGTTTCTGATAAGGAAATAAATTACCATAGGCTGTAGAGACGAATTATTTTTAATATTTTACTGACTAAGAAATTCAACAAGAAACGTTCGGGACGCAGTGCAATCAGTTAACAAGATTGCGGCGCCTCGCCACTGGACACTGAACGAGGGAAACACAATGAAGATAAACGAGCTGCGACCGCTGGATAAGCGATATTTTTCACGATTTGACCTTTTTGTATATAACTTTCCATACTCGCTATAATACCCTTTGCCAGTTCTCGTTTTCTGAAATTCTGCATTTGTTTTGCAATAAATTTTTACCAAATGGCAACTTTTTACATAGGACGCCTTAATAACCTTTGCCTATATTACAAATATAATTTGTTTAAGTATTCAAAAGCCCCGTGACCAGTCTGGCTCAGATCTGCGGCATGTTTGTATGCGGCGTTTGCATCTTTTAAAATATTTTTGTGATTGAGGCTTCCACCCCCCAATTTAACCATCGTTTTAGGTGTCTGGTATTATTGGCATCCCCTATCCCCTTACAGACCCCAGACCTGAACCCACAAATGACCGTTTTCTCTTTGTATTTTCTTTCACGAGCAAATAAACAATACAACACGGCCGGTTTCCGAACTTCCAACCTCAGACTTGGGAATCACATGAGTAGAGCTAACACGTCAATGGACTTCTATCGAATATGTAAAGTATGACCATACTATATGGAAAATATTATTAAATCACATCGCTTAGTTGAGGACAAAATGAGTTTAACTCAAGGCGAACAAAACAAATGCAGAAGACGTTTTTAATTTCTTTAATACATCAATAATCACCTCTGTGAATGTTCTGCGTAGTAATTTTCTGTGGCTGTTTCTATTTTACCAGCGATTATAAAGAGGAAAGATTTAATTGTTTGTTTGCAATGAATAGGCTTCGAAACTACCGCACCGATTAAATTTAGATCTCTAAGTTATCCCTGATGAACATAAGCTAAAGAAGGCACAAGTTCTATATGAAATCGCGGTAGAGTAACCCAAAGTGTGAAAAATATAAACATTTCCTTAATTGCGTACGCTGTGGAAACTGTTTACAATATAGAGCAAAGTAATATACTATAGTTTTAAAGAAGACATCAATATCTACAAAGAAGTGCACCGTACCATATGTCTAAAAAAATACATTTTTTGCATTTAAAATACTATTTGCCAAGAAAAGCTTTAGGCTATAGAACAACTAACCGCTGAGCACAGCTAGTGTTTTTAATAAATTATTGTGCTTATTCGTGCACAGAAATATACATATTTTTAAGTCGAATGTAGAAGTCGAAGTAAGAAGTAGACATGGGGAGAAATTGGCTGTGCCAAAAATTAATCTGGAACTGTTAAGAAAAAACACCTTTTGTTTGGCTATTAAGGTTTACAATAATTTACCAAAAGAGTTAAAAGATCTTCGGACTAGAGTCTTTAAAATCGAATTGGTGTATACTTATGGAAAAAATTTATTACTCAATAAATGATTATTTGCAACATTGTAGATATAAATTTAATAGCATATGTACGATACAAATACTAATAATAATGTAAAACTCCTTTAAAGACAAAATTGCGCGCCATTATGTGGCAGAATATGCGAAATTACTTTTGTACCACCTTTCGTACCATATTCTTGCAATAAATTATTATTGTTATTATAAAGAAACAGTAGATATTGATGAATAAGTAATAAAATTGATTAAATTGAAATTCCAGGTAAAATGTGTTGGCAAAAAGATAGGGTCAACAATGGTATTAGGTTTCATAAGAAACGTGACACTCGATACATATAGATAATAGCATTGTGTCCGAGTAGCAATGACTCACGTACTGCCGTACTCACAGTCGTTCATTATCTCTAAATTAGTAATTAAACTGTAGTAATTAAACCCTCGAATTTCCTGCATTTAGGCGATATACGTCTTCAAAAATTTCTGTAAATTTACATAAAGAATTCCTCAGTAAAAATTTTAAGATTTTTTTCTTAAAGGTTCCCCAATAAAGATTGCTTACCTAACATTAGTTGTAGGCCTTTATTTGTTTAAAAAAACGCTTATTTGCGAAGATAGTGGTAGAATTGGATCGATTAATTGTAAAAATCCGCATAATATATAAATAGGCATGCAAATGTCATATTAATTTTTATAATGTCATATAATAAAAACATTAGCATGATGTCTGAATAATAAGTTATTTGAAATTGGTAGCAAACTTATGGTCTAAATACGTTATAAAGGCATTTTGCCTTTAAAAATTTAATCTCCGTCCCCTTGAAAGAATTACACGGCAGTGATATTTTACTTCTATGAAGGTGATTAAATGGTTCGATAGCCATTTATTAAACTTCACCTTATATAATGTCATTTTCTCCAGTAATGAAAATTATCTGCAGTAAATGTTACAAGCTATCTATTCTAAAATACAAAATCATTTTGGTAAACAAAATTACAAAAAATATAACACTTCATATAAGAAGCCTCTTATATTATATTAATTAAAAAGCTTATCATATATCTATTATATTTAATAAGCTTTTTATTTAGGCCTTAATCAATGGTAATACTTAGTATATTTAAATAATTAACATTATGGTCTCTCATACACGATTAACTTGTATTTATACTCTGTATTGTTTGATTACAGAAACAGTGATGGCCGTGGCTTTAGGCTGGCTCCCTCAGGTAATAGGTTCGATCCCGGCTATGCACCAATGGGCTTTCTATGTGCGCATCTAACATTCACTCTAACAGTGAAAACATCGTGAAAACTGGCTTGTCTTAGGCCCTTAAAGTAGACGGCATGTGTTAGGCGCAGGTGCCCGATCACCTATCTGTACAGATATAGAAATCTAAGGGTTGTAGTTATATGTATGTATTATTTGATTACATGTTACCGACAGTTTTTCCTTGTGTTTATTTTTTTTTTATAGTTGCAATGTCTTGTATGTTAATATTTTTTATGGGTAGGTTATTCTAATCTTTCCCAGTCGTTGAGGGAAGCTATATTTGATCACCAATCATTAAATTATAGATAACAATATTTGTATTTTTACCAAGTACACACCGATTTATTACAGGGGCAAAGATTAGATATAGTATCGGGCTGTGAACCCGGGACCGAGCTGGCGCGTTGCCATCACCCGCACTCACTGGCAGCTTGTAACTAAATTAATCTCTTATTAGTTAATACTGTCTTATTTCTCTTAAAAGTGGATTTATACACTGCAATATCAGCGGGATTATCGCGTTGAAGTAAATTTAAAAACCTATTGGGCTTTGTCGTATATATCATTCGTATGTAATGTTAGTTCTTGACAATAATTGAGTGATTTATTCCAATTAATTATAAAGAAATAGTAAATGAAATGAGAAATATACTTAAAATTTTAAATGCGCTCTAGGTTTGACAAATAACGCTCAATTTGCAATACCATAATAACAATAGTATATATGGTTATACAAATGTTGCGCCAGTGATTTATTGTATTCATCATTTGCTTACTGATATTATTTTCTTTACTACCTTTCATTCATGAGTGCATGATTTTGTTATAGGCGACAGCGACTTGGGAAATTTAAAATAATGTCAATGTTGACTGTACGATCAGAGATATCTAAGTAACCTCTGGCAGAGCATTAACATTGTCATCCCTTATTCATTCCCAAGGTTCATTATCAGTAGAATTTTCCAAATTTTGTCTGCAAAAACCAATATAGGAGTCAGGCACCTCTTGTTTGAATTCTTCGCTAAGAGAATAAACACTAGCGGAGCTTGATACTTTCAGAAGTGGGCTGATTTTAAAAAAGCGTTTTAAAATGTTTTTATTTTAATTTTCTATAACAAATATTGTCATATATTTTAGAATAGCCTGTCACAAATATAGTAGATAAAGCATTATATATGACGTGGAAAACTTGAAGAAATAAATATGCAGTAACATCAGTAAAAAACATATTGTTTTTCCGGTAATAGTAGTAATTAAAAGCAAAACGGCATTTCTAAAAGAGGATGAAATGGTTCACACCTCAGCTTACTGTTGCATGAGTGTGGGAGTTCTATATTGGGGTATGGCTCAATGTCAATGACTTGGTATGATCACTAAGATGTAACTGAGGCTAGTCGGCAGGGTTATTACGAAGAACTGGCAGCAAGTCGCTGAAAAAATCGCATCGAAATCTCAAAAATCGAATTCGAATCGTAAATTATGAATTTATCATGTGTTTTTAAACTGTTTGCAATACAATTAAGTTCATTGTTATTTGATAGCAATAAATAATAAGATATTAAATGCATTTATAACGACATAATTATCCCGTCTCTTGTGCTTGGAAACTGCGCTACTGTATTTTCTTTCATAAATAAAATTATGAATTGTTATAACGACTATCGCTTAGATATCGATAATAGGGCAGCGGGATACACCGGAGCCGGAACACGGTTATTTATATGACTCACATATATATATTACATAACCTTAACGTCTATACGACTACTATAACTGATGCTGCTGTTTTATGGAAGATATTTGAGCCAGTCTCTTGGAGAAAACATTTTGTGTCTTCGTAAAAACTGTGCTCCCATAGTCACCATAATAAAATAAATCTAAATTATTATGTAGATGTATTACGGCTAAAATATTTTCTAATAACCATTACCTACTTGGTAATTTGGCAAACATCTATGTTACTTGTCAGTTATGATAAGCGGTAATTGGCACGGAAGCGACGCAGGCGCATCCTCTGGGAGAGAAATTAGTACATGCAGTTCGCACCTGAGTTATCACTGAGATCCCTTAGCCGCAGAGTATATATTATCCCAGCTTATTTAATTACTTTGGTAAGCGTTGGATGTCCATAAAAGCGATGGGCTGACAACATTGTTAAGATTTCTGGGGAGAAATGAATGGAGGAAGTTATGAGTAGATCCGAATATAAAGTTCAGGAGGAGACATTTATGCAAAGGGAGTCTCTAGTACGGTCCGTACTCCTCCAGACAGAAACGAATAACAATAACTAACTTAGACTACTTATTGTCTTTTAACCCCTAGCTCCATGGCACAGTGAGTCTTGATCGCGTTCGGTCTTGAAACGTAGTCTAAGAGTGTAATAACAAAACTAGCACTCATTTGAATTTTTAGCTGTATGGAATTATAGTGGCTTAACCGTTATTATTATTATTATTTACTTCTATCTTTTTCATTAAGATACCAACGGCCATACCATGCCGTTTGATTAATAGTTTTAATAAAATATAAAATTATATAATATCCTTAAGTCATACCTGAAGTCGTTCTGATTTTACTCAACGTAAATAAATGAAGGAAATAATCTGGTTTGCTATCTTTTTTCTTCCAACTATCACTACTAAAATTTATGCTGCGCCTGCGCCATTTAGTACGCAACGGACTCAATGTTTCAACCGTCGAACGCATGAGATAGTCAAGTGTATATATTTCCAGTAAACAAGAAGATTCAAGAATAATTCTAAAATGTTAGAAAGACCTAAATAAACTATTTTTGTTGTATTCACGTGTATTGAGTGTGTTTAAACAACTCACCAGGATGCTAAATAGGGGATTGGCGAGGCCATAAAACTAATTCCAATTCGTGCATTGTTGTGTCATACATAGAGTTGAGTCTCGATTATAAGTAATAGTCCCAATGTTTTTTAAACTCCGACAGTGTTTGTAACTCTCAGCCCTCGGTTCAGTCCCAACTGTGCATTAATGGGCTCGAAGGAAACATTGTGACGAAATCATCATGAGTTAGGTCCTAAAAAGTCGATGTTTTGTGACAGACTAGGCTATTAGAAGAAAGAAATTGTCACAGAACAGATACGTGTGTTTCGAGCCAAGGGCTGTAGTTCCACGCTTTTTTTTAAATTTCCTGTAATGTGGCTCAGATGAATGAAGCTTAGTGTGGAGAATTATAACCTTAAATGTCCTACATTCATTTAATAAAATGAGCTTTTCTTTAATTAATATAAATTAACAATTTGTATGTTTTCTCTGAAATAATATGACCTGAATTGAGACTCTTTTCATGTCAAGATATTTTTGCTTGGTTGCAATTAATTCAATCGCAACAGATTTGTGTGTCACCGCGGATACACTGTGACTTGATGTTACACAGAGGTCGGGCCAAGGTCGCACTCAACTTCAATATAAATAAAATCATATTATTTTTACGACTGAAATAGGTCAGCGCACGTCAGGTATGCGCCCTGAGATTATCCACTCTGCACCGTTACTATTTGACGTTAGTCATTTGTTTTATTGATATGTATTATTGTACGCGCTGGGGCGCAATGTCACAAACAATAATTATTTATATGCCCTATGCTACGCAGTCTACGGGACTTTGTTAGGCCAACATTCTGACCTGAGACTTACTGGTTGTAGACTTTTTCTATCAACATCCTATACGTTTTACACACAAGAGTACTTAGCGATAAGTTTCGCCTCTGAGACGTAAGGCTAGCATCTTATCAGTTATAATAGTTCTCATTAAATATAACCGTTATCTTACTAATAATTTGGATTTTAGATTTTTTCTTTATTTTTTATAGAATAGGGGGAAAACGGGCAGGAGGCTAACCTGATGTTAAGTGGTGCCACCGCCTATGGACACTCATAATACCAGAGGGCTCGCTAGTGCGTTGCCGACCATTTAATAATCAATACGCTCTTTTCTTGAAGGACCCTAAATCGAATTGGTTCGGAAATACTTCAGTGCGCAGTTGGTAACACTTAGTAACGACGGTCGTCGAGGTGATACAGGTGGAATTTTTTTTTTTTATATTTGACTTTTTTCTCATACATTCCTATATTTTTTCCCCTCGATCCGCGGTAATGACAATGCTTATAGAACATCCATTAGAATATCCCAATTTACCGGCATGGATCAAGTAGTTTATAGTAGTTTAACATCTAACCATAAATACTTAGATTATAGTATACATAATTACAAATAAATATATCAATAAAAACGCAAGAATTCACATATTGACGAAACAATTACAAATTTTTAAAAAGGCTGGCCACACAGACCTCTGGCATTGAGTGCCCATGGTCGGCGGTATCTGTTCTTTAAAAAATATAAAAAATAAATAAATCAGTGTCGCTAAAATCTCTTTAAGCCTGGGCCTCAGATTTATGAATCTGATTTATGATCATTTTTCAATCTAATAATCTAAAAAAATATATGTTGCCGTTGTATTTGCAACACTAAATAATTGTATATTATAAACGCAATGTCTTCTACGTTATCTGAAAACAAAACGTCAATGTTTATTCGAACAATTGTTTAGACGTTTTAATCCCGGCTCGTCTTCAGGATATGTGTCAAGGGTCAAAGTCAAGTTCAGGACGGGCGGATTAAACAGCCATTTGCGGCGACGTGGCGGGTGAGTTAGCAAATCTTACAAAACTCGACGTTATGGCAAAAAAGGTCGCATAGGTCGTTCGGTTCAAAATCGCACGTTTATTAGCTGTCAACCTAGACTATAACTACATAATCTGTTCGCATCGATCGCTATAAATTATGTGATTAATTGGGGCCATCTTAATAATTTAATAGAATTTCTGATAAAATAATGTCAAACGTCCAAATCAAATCTGATATTCATTCCTATTCGCTTTGACGGATTAGGAGTACGCAACATAACAAGTGTAGCTTTTCTCTCATCTGCTCACAAGTCTAGCTGTCTGGTAGATAAAATCCTTAGATCTTACATTACAAACTACGAGATTGAGTTTGCCTTCTCGCATCAACTTTGAGTGGATCTCCTTTGTAAATCTCAATTCCAAAACTTAGATAAATACTCGATAAAATTAGGTCACACCTCAATTTCAGACGCAGGGCTAGTGGTAGTGGTAGTTGTAGGGTTTAGGGAAGCCGTTTATAGGGCACCCTTTTGATTTTGCGATCAGCCTTCTCTTAGAAGAAGTGTTAATATAAGTGTTCCTTTAGCTTTGAAGCAAGTAGGACACCATGGCCTCCATTTCCAATCGAGTGCGTGTCATGTTTTTCGCCACGCCGCGCTCAACGACATCAACATGGATGGCGTGTTTGATCCCTTAGAGCATGGCACGGACATTAGTAATGGGATTATACTTGTGTGGATACGTTAGCATTGTCTCACTTCCTACGGACAAGCACGCTGTACGCTGGCACGGCCACAGAGCAGGTGGAAAATGATAAACGTCCTGCCTGGTGCCTGGTAGATAGTATTGGCGACGCCAGAGATGGTGGTCACCTTGCTCAACGAATAAGCATCGCAATACATGCTGCCAGCATTGAAGAAAATCTACCACAGGGACCAAACATTCTTAAATTGGTTTTAGTTTTACATTTATCCATGTTTAATTATTATTGTAAGTATGTAGGTTTCAAAAAGTGTATAAAGTGTAAAATATTCTATATTTGTGTGTTGGAAATAAAAAAAGTTGCCACAATGTACAATTTCGAAACATATAAAAAATAAATTTAAACATAAATTTTTTTGGAAATGCATTTTAAAAATTAGATTTTATTCAAGACAAAAACACTTTGAAACATGCTGGCATTGTTTTTTTATAACACCTTGCGCCTATTTTACTTTTGTATATCAGTTTCTTTTTTTTCTAGGTTCATTGACTTCACATATATAATTAGCAAATCAATGTATACAAAACATTGTAAAAACTATTTTAAATGGTAATTTTCTCTTTTTTACATTCTTCTCCACTTTTTGGAAGGGGCAACTAAATACATTTTTTTGAAATATGTTTAACTTGTATATTTGACTTTGAAAACTGCCTTTTAATAAGGGCTAATTGACTTGAATTTGACTTTGACTTAAAGCTTCGAGAAATGAATTAAAATATAATGCAGTAACTTATGAATATTAGTTTCGTTAAGTTTTCGGACTGAACTATTATTCAATCATAATATTTATGATATCTTTATTAATTGTATAATTCATATTCCAAGGTAAACACCATTATAGAATTATAACATGTTTATAGTTAGTAATATATGCGCTTCGGTATAGTAATAACATTTTAAAGAAAGTGCTTAATGCTTAGTATGTCAGAACTGTCTAAACACCGGGTGAGAAATAATATCATATTATTAACGTTGGACTTTATTGATCTATTAGTACAGTAATTATTATTAAGAGCATATCGACTTTATATAAAATTAATAGTCTTGTAAATACGAGACTCTGTTTTTAAATGATTTTTATATAACAGGAGCCTGATCTCATCTGATGTTACCGATGGATACTTACACTGCCCGTGTCAGTAAATTTAATAAGTAATCTCAATCCTAGTATAAGTGTCACAAACACCTAACATCTAGAAAAAGGTCTTGCAACACAGTTTTTCTACCGAAAATGTTGTGAGTAATATGAAGTCATTTTATTCAGTCCCTACTTAAAGGACCTTCTGCTTTAGCTAGTACATAATTAGCTAACCTAACAACGTCTAATAGTGACGATATCAATATTAGAAATCTAATATGTTTTAAATCAATACAATGACTTCGGGATTCTAATTGTTTCTACAACGAACTTATAGGGGGTCGAAAATGGCCTAAACTCCGAGAAAAGCATTCATGAAAAAACTGTACAAGATTAAGACTTTAGAATATGTTTTATATTACTGTGTGATATCATAAATAATTGTTAATAAGTGTACAAAGAATAAAGCTACAAAGCTTTATTCTCACTCGTGGTTGGAATGCACGACCTCAGAGTTTTGAGTCCACTAAACATATGTTGTCTCACTATAATCTCTTATGTTAGTCTATGCTATGTAAATGAATGTACTAGAAAAGCTGAATGAAGCCTTTATTTACAGTATGAAGCATTGTAAGCCAGAAACTGGCAGACACAGGTAAACAAATGTTCACGCGGGGAGCAGTATTGTGGAGGTGACATAAGCCCGTGACGTCACGCGGCTTACAGCATCCAACTGGGTAGACTACGCTACAGTTCGCGCAAGTTTAGTGTGATGAATAACACAATAGCAGATCTGTGTGGGTAATTTATGTGTTTAGCGCAATATTTACGGTTTAATTTAACATTTTAAATATTACCTGATATATTGGTAACGATATTATTCGTATTTTTATTAGCTGTAGTATCTGATAAGTGTGCTCTTTATACATATATAATAGGAAGGCAAACGAGACCACGGGTTTAAAAAGCACGGTCAACGCAAACCATTTCACTGGAAGAGTTCCGTGTTTTTGAGGAGAGTGTATACTGTTTTTTTTATATAGTTGGAGATCGTATCTCCATCGTAACAGCTTGCTTTAGATCCAAAAAGTCAACGGCGTGTATCTGGACAGGAGGTTGATCACCTACTTTCATATGAGTTTGACAAATGATCATGAAACAGAAATCTGCGGCAGTACCTTTTTTATTACTTACATAAAAAGCTTGGATCGATTTTAAAATTTCACATTCGCTACAATTAACAAATAGTTCTTCTCGTATTTACACAACTTCAAAAAACAAATATGATTTAGGTCAAAATTTAAAAAGGCAAACCATTTGCTACCGAGCACATGCGAAGTGGATATTAAAGTGTTTCAAGCCGCGTACACATTCCACATTCATTACTCACTACTCTATATAATACATTCTGTCTGCTTGTTAACAGTATGTCATAATTTTCGCGAGTTTTCTCAACATTATAAAAAATCTGATAATGAATACGATACGAATTATAACTTTATATTCGGTATACATAATATTACTTAGTCATAATTATTGTATCTAGATTGTAATGTCGCACTCGTTTCTGTGAACTATATACTAGGGAAAAAAAACTGGTACAATAATGAACCACTAGATTATACTCGGCAACGAGTACGGACCAATTCTTAAGTGCACTCTCGGGCACAATTGTGTCCATGGGCGGTATCACATAGCATAACATGAGGGAGAAAGGAAACTTTTAAAATAAATTTTTATTCGTATTTATTTATTGAAGTTTATCTCATCATACATAATACTAAATCTGCAGCATATGTTACAAACTCTTTTATCTAAAATGTATTACAGTTATGATATATATCTAGCTCCGGAACAGTACTTTGCGAAGAATTCGAAAGAAAGGGTGCCTGAACTCCTAGGTTGATTTTTGTAGAAGAAATTTGTTTTTTTTTTGCATATTTTAGACCTAGGGAATGAGATTTGTATTTAATTATCCAGCAATCATCATTACACGGTCAGGTGTAATATTGATTCCCGTATTGGTCTCTCTTGCTTATCTCATAGGAATACCATAGAAGTTTGTTTTGTGATAGTACTTCAATAAATTATCTACATGTTTCGCCGTCAGAAGCTTTTACCACTGGCCATTTGAACTTTTTATAGAAAAATTGTTATTTTTAATCTCCTTTGACAACATGCCATAAATGTGTTGATAGATTTTTTTTCACCTATTATTATCGGAGATGGTTTACGTAAGTAAAGTTTTCTTTCAGGGGACTTTTCTTCTGTCACTTGGTCATTTTTAATTTATTTTTTATATAGAACACATGGACAGTAGGCTCATCTGAAATTTAGTGATACTCATAGACACTCTCAATATCAGAGGGCTGACAAGTGCCGAAGTGCCGTTTTCTTGAAGGATCCTAGGTCGAAATGGTTCAAAAATACTTCAGTGGGCTCGTTCCTCATTAAAGTAGTGTACGACAAAAACGTCCTTAAACAACGCTAAGTTGTTATTTACGTTAGATAATCAACATTTTGCTCAAAATATAAACCAGGCTAGGTATGGCAAAATATCATTAAGTTAATTAAGAGAAAGTGCAATCTTCAATATTAATCGTTGTGGAAACCCAAATACTATGTCGAGAGCATTATTCACACTGTCAACTCAGCGACTTCATTAGCGCTGAAGACAGATAAGCAATTTAAAGTTTTTAAATATATATGTGGCTCAATAGTAAAACGACAGCATATGTTTATGATACGGAATTAGTTATTTTATTAAATATGATTTGAAGTTCATTATGAAGCGATCAGTTCTACGAATGTGACTCATGTGGACAGCACTATGATTGCTTTCTGGTGGAAGACATCAAGCGATTGTACTGTGCTTAATTATATTTTAAAATAGGAATAATCCATTGAATAACATACGCTGTCGTCATCTTGGTTTATTAGCTGTCATAGATTTTTTAAACTGGACAGATGTTTGGCCGCAATCCTATCTGTTAAGTGAGAGCAAGGCCTGTCCAGGAGAGGTCTATTAACCGCCGCTTAAATGAACCCATATTAAACTGTCTAAGGAAGATGGAAAGGGGCAAGGGGTTCCACTTATTTGCTGTTTTTACAAGAAAAATACATTAGAAATTTGAAGTAAACACAAATCTTATCTTAAAAATCTAAATTTTAGATGTTTTTCATATACAAAAATTATAAGACGAAATAAAGCTTATTCATAGGATTTTTCGAAATAAAGCGAGCATACTATTTTAATATACACGCTATCATGATAAGATTAAAGACTAATATTAGTTGAAATTGTCCAAACGTTTTTACTAACTATTTAGCTGTCGTATTCCCGTACGGGACAGGAGTTAAACTAAAATTTCGCCTAGGAAATTTCCGGATAATGTTTTTAGTACGATTAAATACATTCGTCTTAAATGATTAAGAGCTTTATATCCGCTCTAAACGACTCGACTTTATAAATCATTTATAAGATATCTGTCTGTTACAGTAGTTGGATGGTTTCGTGGCTCACATATTATATGTAAAAGCCTGTCTTATTATGTGTCACACGCCGATATAGTGACACTTTATACCTGAGAGCCTTTTTATATTGAAAAGGGTTTAACTTATAAGACGTACAAGACATGGGTGATGTTTATTAGCTTCATATTCTTCATGTCGTTCAGTTTATAATACGATAAATACAGTTTAGAATCGTGCATCATAGAACGACCACTATTTAGGCCTCAATCTCAAAATAGGCTTAAAAGAATTAAGAATATCCATAGCACTAAAAATTCTGACTGACTCTGACATCATCACAAAATACACTCGAATATACCTAATACTTATTAAATGTATTTTAAAGTATCTTTTTAATATTTCCCTTCCTAAGTTTCGTTACTGTTTGAACCATTTTGTATATGTTTTTTTTATTTTATCTTTAGTCTGTTGTTGTTTTTTTGTTATATATAATTCATTTATAAATCATGAAAAACCTTTTCTTGGAAACTCTTGTACTAATACAATGTTGAAAAAATTAAATGGATTCAGTGATAAACCCGCAAATTTGATGATAACAAAAACAATAACCAATTAGGGGCAATGCTCGAAAGCCAGTTCACGCGAAAAAAATCAAATAGACTGTATCGTACATAACATGAATATTTATTTCGCCATCATCACGACAATAAATCCATTAACGGCTTATATTACTAGATCGCCTATTTTCATACTTTGTCTTCATTTATTTTAGTTTTCTCATGTAATTTGAAGTAATTAAGGTGTTACTGTTATTATTAAGTATGAAACATTCTTAATAAGCAAATAAGATACTTACAGAGCAAAGACTGTGGACTCACTACACATGACTCGGGTCCAAAGGTCAGTATTTACTGTACAATTAGTACTGAGTATCAGAGCTCCTCAGTTTATAAAACGGGTAACAGATGATGAGCACCAGAGCTGGCGCTTTTCTCGCTCAACGAATAAGTATCGCCATACAACGAGGAAATTCTGCCAGCGTTTAGTCTATGTAGGTTAAGAATATTGTTATTACTGTATATTTGTGTGTTGATAATAAATTTACCTCTCAGAGTAAGTTCAATATTTTGAGGCTATAATTTGAAAATAAAAGCCTAGTTACATTGTCGTAATGTTCCACTGCTTGTGTTTCAAATGTCTCCTGTCTCTCGCGTGTCTATTGATCCACATCGCAACAGATGGAGTCACTTCGTATAGGACAAATAACCTTATATCTTGTATTATCTACGTAAACACTGTATACTTCATGAACAGTACATACATTAGAACGCTTTGCACAAGAGCATTGTTAGGAGTATATTAAATTATTATAGCGTTGATTAAGAATTTCTATTAGTAAGTTATTCTTTTGTGTGACTGATATATGTAAAAGACGATACAGATCACCCAATCACCAGCTCTACCATTATTGTTAACTTCCTAATTGGGTCCTTTAGGACCGTAGTATTCTTAAAAACCGGCAACGCTCTTGCGAGTCTTCTGACAATGTGTGTGTCCATGGGCGACAGTTTCACTTAACATCTGTTAAGCCTGGTCGTTTGTCTCCTGTTAGATTTAAAAAAACATATAAATATAGTCATCAAAGTAAATTAATGGCAAATGGTATTCATTTATAAAATGTTTTGTTTTGATACCATTAGAAGTCGAAGAGGGTCTCGGGTGTAATTTGTAAGGCAAAGAAAGGGCTTAACCACATCCGTCGGAAGCTTCCTTTACTCAACCAACTTTGTGCCGTAATCCCAGTGGTTGTGGTGTAAACTAATACACCTTTGATGCCAAAATAAGTATCGAATATCGACTGAGTTATATCCTTAATGTTTCATGTAGCAGAATTACAGTTTCAAATAATATATTTAAGTAAATGATTATGAGCTCATTAGTTTAATAATTATTTATTTACTATTTGGAAATGTATCGTATTATTGATATTATTCTATATATAAATAATCGCGAACACCTACACACGGTAAAGGTATCTCATGGCGTTGCGTAGAGATGTGGGGTCTCTCTGCATCGTATACCACATTGACCATGGAGAATGTTTACAGGATTTGTACGAACTTGCAGCTCAGTTCCATCATCAGACGTCGTTTGGTTTCGACAGGCAGAATACGAAATACAATCCGTATTACATCGACTACTATGTGGAACCAGTTGCCCATTGAAGTATTTCCGAACCAATTCGACTTCGGATCCATCAAGAAAAGAGAATTCTTAAAAGGCCAGCAACGGACTTGAGAGCCTTCTGGAAATGTAAGTATGCTTGGGCGGCGGTCATTACTAAATAAAAACTTGTTTTTTATAAACAGATTTTATTGATGCCTATGTAAAGCTTTAGAACAGTGTTGGGCTAGTATTTCTGCGTGCGACTCTCATATCTGAGGTCATAGGTTCGATTCCCATCTTCGTCCCGTCGCGAATTTAATATTCGCCGAAGGGTGAAGGGAAACATCGTGAGGAAACTGGCTAGCCTTAGACTCATAAAGGCTACGGCTTGTGTCAGGCACAGAAGGCTGATCACATACTTGCCTATTAGATTAACAATTGATCATGAAACAGATACAGAAATCTGAGGTCCAGACCTAAAAGGTAGGCTTTTTGTAAAGCTTTAAACTACTAGGAACGTACAGTATTGTCGTGCCTGACGCGAAATATGTCATCAAACTTTATAATGAAGATCCATGAAGATTCATAGCGAATGGAATGGAAAATATTCCTTCAAAACATCATAGGAGAAGTTAGCACTGAAAAATCAGACAAAGGATAAGATTTCTTTTGTATTGTCTTTTGTTAAAATAGCTTTTACACATTAAGAAAAACACTTTTTGAACGGATAAAAGCTATGCATTATTATTAAAAACTTATAATTATTTACATAATTCTAAATTTTAGAATTTTAGTTTCGCGTGCTTTTCAGCGTGCGTGGTCACGGTGACTGAAGACAAAGGTGTTAAATGTCAAAAGTATCACAGCTGCAGAGAAAGTTGTTCTATGTGTATTATTATTTTTTATTTATTTAAAATTTAGAATTATGTAAATAATTATAAGTTTTTAATAATAATACATAGCTTTAATCAGTTCAAAAAGTGTTTTTCTTAAGATTACTTTTTCAAGAGCGTCTTTAGATCAATCCCACGACCGATCACGATCCGTTGTTTATAAACTGTGCATTCTTCCCCTCAGACGGTGTAAATATAAAACAAAAAACAGAACAATTCGTTTAATTGCAGTTGGTCAATACCGTCTCCAACAGCTACGTTAACGATCCAACTTTACGCGCAGTCTTTTGTTTTTCATTCGCGGATACCAGCCAGCTCATAGCTTTCATTATAACTGTAAGATTCACCATCATATTTTCGTATATATAAATCGAAGTAACTAGGTCGTGTTTAAGTTCAATACTTCGGTAGTTAATTGAATTATAATTACAAAATAATTATCACGTACCACCAATCCAGCGAACATTGTTTCTTACTTAACATAATTTTGTTACTTAGCCTATCTTTAGTAGCTATGTCACAGCTTAATCAGCCGTTCAATTAACAGCCTAGCCGTTTAACTAAACTGAGCCGTTTAACTAGCGGCCTGAAAGATGTTCAGCCAGTTGATCAAACAGCTAGGCAAATGACTTGGATTGATGACGTTTCATTACTTGCCTGCTAATTAAAATTTAATTCCGCTTTCTGCCTCTCTCAAACTCGAAACGAGACTCTTTATACTGCCAATAAGGCGTCGGCAAACCACAACTTTGATGGTGTTTTCCAAAGTTTCATGAAAAACAACAAGGAAGTTGGAAGAGTGTAGTGACAACAATAATGTTAATTTGCCTTAAGCAATTTAATTTTAAAATAAATATATTTTATGTTATATGTTTCATCTTTTTTATTTCTGCCAAATTATGACTCTATCGTACGAATGGCCCAAGCCAGCCAGTTTATTAAATGTTGTAACAAACGCTACGGTTGAATATCTTTCAGGCCGTTAGTTATATGGCGCCGATTAGTTAAAGGGTTAGGTACTTAATTGAACGGCTAATTAAGCTAGTTGGCTGCGACAGCTACATACCAACAGTACAAATACAGTGTTCGCTTTTCCGAAATGAAATGAAATTTTCTATTTATATGACTAACAATTTAAATCAAGACATTAAAATAACTACTGCGCGCACGACTGTACTAGCTAAGTAGGCGATGTGGGTGAGGTAAGTACATAGGTAGACGTCAGATCACGCTATTTCCGAGCGACAGTACGCCGCCAATACACTTCTCGGAAACGGTATTACGAATCAATTTTGTCATTAAATCGGCCACTCTAGTGTTCTAATGCATTCGGGCTATTATTGTTTTATATTATTTTATGCCTTGTTCAATTTGGGTTAGACATGGTTAGAGTTAGACGGTCCTAGATTTATTTAATTGCTCTGTAAATGGAATTTCCAAATATCTCTATAGATTAAAACGGCATTAGAGTCAATACGTACTGTCTAAGGTCCAGTCCATTATAAGTCCATCATAAGTCCATTTTGAAAGAACATGGATTTAAAATAACTATATTTATGTTTTATTAGTATGTACATATTTTTAAGTCGAAGAAAGAAGTAGACATGGGGTGACATTGGCTGAACCAATAATCAATCTGGAACTGTTTAGGAAAAACACGTTTTGTATGGCTATTAAGGTTTACGATAATTTACCAAAAGAATTAAATGATCTTCCGACTAGAGTCTTTAAATATCGACTTGGTGTATTACTTATGGAAAAAATTTATTACTCAATAAATGATTATTTGCAACATTGTAGATATAAATTTAATAGCATATGTACGATACAAATACTAATAATAATGTAAAACTCCTTTAAAGACAAAATTGCGCGCCATTATGTGGCAGAATATGCGAAATTACTATTGTACCACCTTACGCATTTTTGTACCATATTCTTGCATCTTGCAATAAATTATTATTATTATTATTCATGTTTCTAGTGCTGTATTATATGTTATGCCTAAGTTCATTAGTATTTTTTTAATTAATGATAAATGTCTTTTCTCGCCAACGCCTTGTGGATACGACTTTCCGTCTACAATTGGTGCCAGATAAACTTAACCAATCTGTTAAAACTTTATGAAGTAGTTTTTGAGAACATTAAGAAACAAAGATAATAAACATAAATTTTGGAAAAACCTTTGTTATATACACATAAAAATAGAAACAAAATTCGTATTAGTTTTTTTCTGGGAGACAAACGAGCGAATGTTATGTGTGGGCTCACACTCACATTGCCAGAGGGCTTACAAGTGCGTTGTCAGCCATTTAAGAAGTGGTGCACTCTTTTCTTGCAGGGCCCTAAGTCGACTTGGTTCGAATATTTCAGTGGGCAGCGGGTTCCATATAGTGGTGCTGGGCGGCAAAAATTGCCTTAAAAAACTAGTCTCATTCTTTGTTTAATTTTATTCTGACCATCGTTTACCAATATAATTATTGATTAATATGTTACCGGCATGGAATCTACATCCTCGATAAGACACAGAGTCATCACTGATCCAGATTACGTTAATAAAAGAGGAAATCTGGTGTACAAATGACCCATATTCATATCGAGTTCTGTACGACCTCCGCTCGAACGTATATGTTATGACAATGTTTACTGGACAAATTCCAAGAAATGAGACAACTTTCAATAATAATCAGACTCGCAGAGTAAATTGAACAGTTTAAGCTTGCGATTCCCAACTTTCGCCGCAGATAAATAGATTTTACTTGATTAATAAATGTCGTGAGGAAATTGACATATCAACTTCGTATACATTATTATCTTCATAGTCACATGTGTTAGACACCCAAAAGATCTACTTTCTAAATCGAATTAACCAATGAAATAGATGCAAAACTGCCATGCCGAATTACAGGGTCACGGGACTATACATGCCTGCCATCATCATCAATGGGTTGTACAGCCTATTGGGCCTCAGCCTTCGCAAGTATCTTTAGCCATATCAATCAATCTCGCGCTTCTTCGAACACCTATTGTTTGGTGGCATTCGAAGTCGAAGGCATTTAGTGCACATGTCCCAAGAACTTAAGTCTATTGCATTTTATTAATTGAACGATGTCGACGTTGTCAAGGATGTGATAAAGATCTTCATTGATTCAAATACGTCAAACACTGTAGTACACACCAAAAATTCATCGAAAATAGATATAATTTCTCATCGTATTTTAGAACCAAAAACAAAAAAAATATTGTGTCTGCATAGATATGACAGACTCAAAAATAAGCGGAAGTGATAATTGTATATAGTGATACACGAGGAACGAATCAATGTATATGTTATTATGCAAATTAACTAAAAATAACGATTATTATTGAATGTGTCGCCAAAACTTTTGGCCAAATATATTATATCTACTCGGGCGAATCTACGGAAGCTAATAAACAAAGTTTATTAAAGCACGCAAACAACCATTACTTTTGCCTATAATATAGTAATAGGAACTTATACTAATGCAAATAAAAGTCATGTAAGTACCGGCCATTAGCACACGATCGTAAAAGAGAGAAAGTCGTTCGTAATTCACAATATATTGCTCTTACAGGAAGAAAGTAAAAGCCCTCGTTTAAAGAAAGGTCAGGTTCGCGGAAACAGCCTAACTGCTTTTGATGCTTGGGAAACAAATGGTATCCATATGACTAAAAATATCATACAATTATTTCCTTTTCTTTATGAAAAAGCTGTCAAACGGACAGGAGGTCCTGATACGGCCGTACATACAGACACTTACTTTGCAAAAGGGTTGGCAAATGCATTGTTAGCAATTAATGACATTCGTCTCAACTAGGTAGTGCCTTTGTATATAAACTGTTTCTCTTTACAGAATATTAAATTAATTTCTAGAAGTACAGATAGTCTTATATTATTTCGAAAGAAAGATTTTTGAGGCCACGTGTCTCCATAGATATAATTTTATCAATTATCTTATTACAAATATTTCAACGTTGTTTGCCAAGATATACATACAAGATGCATTAATGAAGTCCAGCCAGTGCTCTGTGCTTTTTGCTTCCAGTTTGTGATTCCCATGGCAAATTTTGTGTTCGAAAACGATTTCAAGTTTGTTTAACATCAATTGATCCAGCGCTTTTCTTGGTTATAAAGCTGTACGTAGGCAGAGGTCGACAATAATTCACAAAGCGCTTTGTACCTCGCATGTCAAGCTTTTGATAAAGGTACAATTTCATTATCGAATTCCTAAGAAATAATCGCCTCACAGGGCGGCATCGCGGCTGCTATTGCCCGCTAGGAGCGGGCTCACCTCATTTGACATTCCGGAAGTAATGCATTACAGCATTATTATACCGACGTACATAATATTTGTCTATGGGATAGCATGATATATATAAATATAATATATAAGACTTTAAGATCAGTAGTTACAAGAGTTATATTGTAGTTACTAACTTAAAATACATGTTAACATTGTATACCTATTTTTGCCAGAAGCCAGAAGGCTCGCAAGTGCGTTGCCGGCCTTTCAAGAATTGGTACGCGCTTTTCTTGACGGACCCTAAGTCGAATTGTTTCGGAAATACTTCAGTGGGCAGCTGGTGCCACATAGTGGTGGTGCGCGGCAAAAACTGCCTTAGAAAACGCTCAGTTGTGGAACGACGGACGTCGAGGTGATACGGATGGTATTTTGTATTTTGCCTTGACGTCCGATAATGAAACTCAGCTGCGGGTATTAGACCCAACAACTCTTCTGAACACTCCCCATGGTAAATGCGGTAAAAGAATATATATCTTCCATCCAGAAATACGTAACATATCTAAAGAACTACAAAAGCGATTTTGATGAAACTAGTCAGTAGTTAGAATACTCCAGATTTAATTATAAATAACACAACATATAATACATTAATACGATAATTTCAGAAAAAACACATATAACTTATGAAATTTTCACGTCCTTGAAAGCCTCAGTAGATTCCAACAATGTCTCAAGCATGGCGAGCTCATAGTAGTACACCTTTTTGAAATCAGTCAGAAATATCTACCAGCTCACTACATAAAAAAAGGCTTTATGTACAAAATCACTATTTGTCTGTAAATGATTTGTATTTTTTGTTAAATATTATCCTGTTCACTGTTTACAGATTATCCTTTTTTAAATGTTATGTTTTGTTCCATTAGTTTTGTCTAAATAGCTATGTGTTAGTTATTTTAGCACTTCTTGCACTTACGTAATCTAAATTACCTGTTTTATCCTCACACTGTCTTGGAAGAGATCGCTCAAAAGCGGTAAGGTCAGTTGCCCTACTTTTATTTAATTATGTCAATTGTATTATATTTCTATGTACGAAGTGTTAATAAATAAAAAATACTATTTATTTAAAGACTAAGCCCATACTTAAATGTCGAATTACATACACATTATAATAATTACACAGGACACATTAGTTCAGCAATAGCGTCGGAGATATCATTTCGTAGGCGAAACGCCTTTGTTAGCATTGTGCAAGACTCGTTCCGTACTTATATAAATACACTTAAAAAGTAACGCTTCCGTGGCTTGGTGTTCCATAAACAAATAATACAGATGTCTTTGCTTTGATTTTAATTGGAGCTTTCCATTGTTTCGGGTTTGTAGATAGAAAAAAGAGCACTGTTGGCCGAGTGGCTTCCGCGTACGACTCTTATTCATATGGTGGTAGGTTAGATGTCCAGATGTGCACCAGTGTGTGTGCTTTATGTGCGCATCTAACGGCCGAACGGTGAAGGAAAACATCGTGAGTAAACCGGCGTATCTCTAATCCAAAAATCGATGACATTTGTCAGTCAGAAGGCCTACTTGTCTATGAAATAAAAATGTAGAAGGTATACAATCTATGGCCAAAACCCATTTAGAGTTAACTGGATTATTATTAACAAAATCATTGTAATAAGCTCTGTATAGCCCATACCCTTGAGGAGTTCCAAACAAACTAAATTTAACATTTAAACTACAGACTAATAACGTTAATTCCGCGACAATGTTCACTTGCTTCCATTTTGGATGTAGGTAAGTACAACTAATAAAACTGCCGTAACACTTCATATCATTCAGACTAAATTAAACTAGATTAAGGCTTAAATAATGCATTAACTTTTATTATACAAGATAGAGAGGGTGTGGTATCGGAGTTAATGTAGGCTCATTTGGCAACCAGCGTTTTGCGGAAATATAAGCCATATCCCGCTTAATATAGAGATCACAACGCGACTGGCTTTGTCTAGCGATTAGCGTTAGACGCGCTAAACATTAACATTCTGATGACGCACTACATCCGACACTATTCAGACAGCTACTGTTCACTGCACCTGTGTCATTACAAGTACATCCAGCAAAACCACAACACAATACTAGAATTGATCGTTTTCCTACTTAATTATGTAAATATTGTTCGAAGTACCGTAAACAAGTGAGCGTGGGACATGTGTTTAGGTACTATACGACACGTTTCACCTTGATATGATGATTTAGGCTTTTTACAATTATTCTCTTCATAAAAATCTCATCAACAAGAAGTGCAGGCGTACAAAGTACATGTGTCAGAAATAAAATTCTTTGTAAGTTAATTATTACTAAGGTAAAAGCCCCAATAGATGATCATGTACCAGTATGTGATCACTACCAGTATTTGTATACGTGCATATGATAATACAAATCTGCGTTTACTACACAAGACGGTGCGACACAATTGCCATCTTAAGTTCTAATATGTAACTACTAAACTAATACTCATAAATAGCGTGTATTTTTTCTCAATCTTGCTTACTCTCTCTCTCGATCTTCCTCACTTGCTTGCTCCCTACTCTTACTCCATGGCTTCATGCTACGTTGGCCCTTTCTCACTCTCTCTTAATCGGTCTCAATCGCTCTCTCCCTTTGCTGCCAAAACGCTGCACATCTTCGTGACGCTATTATTATTATTGCGTTTCATCCGTTAAAAAATTAACCCTCATGAGCGTAAAGAAGTTTCACTTTAAAAAATACTCGAATTGGTCCAGTCGTCTTCGTGTTTTGCGATTCATTTTTGTTTATGTAGAAGTAGTATCCGTATCTTAATTTTAAATATAATTGTCGTTATTATGAAGTATACCCAGCACTTAGGGTTTAAATGCTATGAGCCAGAATGGCGATTAGTTGACTTTTGTTTTGTTGAATTTGACTTTTGAGCGTTTTAATCTTGAAGGACAAACAGGTATTATTTTGTCGTGAGTCTTACCCTCTTTGACGCTTTGTGCCAGTTAGTGATTGAGGCAGATCAAAATATAATAATTTCCTCAAAATTATTATCATGCCTGAATATACGGGAAGTAAAATGCACCTTGTATAGTGCATAATGGCGGTGACATAGTACTATTGTTCCTTTATTCATGATTCCCTGAAAGGATCATGACTTTCATTGTGATCTTATTCCGTGCCGGTCTTTGAGATTCAGCGTTTATTATTCAGTAACTTAAACTTCCTAGTCTAAAATAAGTATTATTTTATCGTTTACTTACAAAATTGGGAGTTCACGTGTTTTTGTGAAAAATGCACTTAATTTAGTTTTTGTGAAGAAATTTGTTATTTAATAACTAAATATCTAAAATAATCAACACCTTTCAGCTCGATAGCTTCTGATTTAGGCTATTCGTATGTAAAATAAAGTATTGTTCGACATACATCAAAACAGAAAAGTTTTTTCTAACTAAAAAGCGCAAAATCAGGCGTCGTTCAAGCTGTCCAAATGGACACCGTATTGAGGTATACGAATACTTTACTATCTCTTCTGTAATTTAGTGTCTTCTCCATATTCCTTCCTCTCCTTCAAATGAACAATATTGTACAGTTCAATTATTCATACAATGACATAGTATGAAAATAAATGTGAAATGTTTGAAAGTTAGGATGGTCGGTGGCCTTAATTTATAATGTACGAAGTGCGAAGCCGTGAGGGGCGCTAAAGGGAAAGGGGGTTGTTGCCCCCGGGACGGGGTCCGGGTAAATAGATTCTTAAGGGCTCACAGGAACAGGACAGGCTTTCATTTCGAGAGGGTTTTTGTTATTTGGATCGCGCGTGAATTTTCTTTTAGTTTTTGTTACGTGTTCGGATTATTCGAAATTATATATTGTTACTGAGCTCTAATCTTCACCGCTGAGCTGTTTTATGTAAAAGTTTGAATGTATTATTGATTTTTATTATTTATTACCTGCTATTGTAAATATGTCTAATAATTCGTAAAATACGAAACGTAACCTATCTTGTTTATGCCTAATGTAAATTACAATATTTTTTTATCATAAAACTAAATCAATTTAATCAAACCAAATTAAGTCTCTTTTCAGCACAGCGCTAGCGTAGTTTCACAGTAAGAGACGAAGGATATATATATATATACATGCGAATAATGGTATATATATATATACATGTGAATAATGGAACAAATTGATACGACGCCAAGAAGCTGAATTGTTTTTTGATTTGCTACGATTTATCATAAAAAAATACTAATTCAAGTGATTTTTCCTACTCGAATACAACAAATGTAAAAAGAATTCGCATACCAAACCGAGTCCAATCAATCAAATCAGACAATACTTCATAACAATAAAACACTCGAGCAAATTCCGAATTGTGGAGTCTTCGAGCCTCGTGAGTTACAAGATAATATCGAATAGTTACGGCGTGGCGTATTGTGCCTCGCCGCTCTCATACAATGCTCTCTCCACTCCCGGGAGTCAGCTCCGGGACATTATTATTGCTTTTATTTGTAAAATATACTCTTAGATATTCCATTCAAATGCTACTTATTAGAACCAGGCCATTGTGATATAACTGTCCTTGTAATTCATTAGTTTTTCAATTTTATCAAGGTTTATGTAGACGATTTGTCTGTGTTTCTAATATTGATTTTGTTCTGACACTATGGAAACCGGTTTTGTACTTTGGTGGTTTCATATATGGGATAATTTTGAGATCCAGAGTTCGAATTCCAGCAAAATTAGATGATATTTCTTATTGCAGTTGGCTGATCATTATATATATGTCCGTTGTCAACTATGTCTGTTGATTGACGCATAAATAGGTCTGCAACATGCCTTGATATGCTGCTACGACACTTCGATTCGTATTTAGCTTTGGCTTTTCTTGCGATATAATTCTATGTTTTTTTTAACAAAAATAAAACGAAAATACAATCAAACTTCACTTTTTATGATATAAGTTTATTTCGGATTAGCCCTAAAGTGGGTCATAACGTAATTTGTCCCTGTTTATGTAAACTGCCACAAGAAGCCGGTCTCTCGGGGCACTGTGGTGTCAAATCGGGTAAACTATTTTAATATTAGATCCAAACTTCTGTACGTTATTCACTTTGGGTGACATGAGTTATTTATAAGGTAACAAATAGAAAGATTGAAAAAAGAATTACACAGATTAATATTGATGAACGAGTGAACTCAATAATAAAACAGTTCAGAGGTGAGAATATGCTTCAAAAGATGGCGCGTTTCGCAATTTTTCGTTGTTTAATGTTCAGTATAAGTATACATACCAACACGATTAAGAATTTTCTCGTCAGAGACCTCCTGGATGCAGCCGCAGCTTCGTATACGAAGCATGCGATGATATCACCACCTCCAATTGCGTGAAAGCGCCGGCGGATATCTTCTTTTATTATCGAAGCTTCACAGCTGTACAGAACAATTGGCCATATGTAATAAAAGCGGTCTCGAACTTGGAGTTTAATGTTCAAGTAATGACAGCACAAAACTTTATATGTTTTGTTGAAAGATCCTCTGGCCATTTCAATTCGAGACCTAATATCCTGATTTTTTGGAGATTTTTAGATGTTACAAACTTTGGCTTACAAGCAAAGTTCTCAAATACTTGTGTTGCGGAACTTGTTCGTTCGTTGTTTGTTCCAGAAGAAATATAGATGATTGGTAGCATAGAAGATTTAAACAACATGACCGTCTGAAGATACATGGATGTTTGTGAAGAAGGCAGCTATAAAGTAGTTGCATTGAATGTATACCAATTGTTTGAAACCAGGGCGCAATAAATAATACTTCGCTTGAACTGGGGCACTGTATGCTAGTCCATATTTAATTTACATATAGTAAGACAGGTTGCATTGATCGCATGCTTGAAGCAAAATAAATTATGATTGTGATTAATTGCTTTAAAGAGCTGAATCAACGGAGTTTAATGCCTTCGTAATGTTGCCCAAACGTAAAAATTGTGTTTAAAGTAATTTGTTTTTATAATAGTTTTGTGTTTCTTTGAAATAAATTAATTTACAAAAATTAATATTCTAATGTTGTGAATCTTAGACTACATATAATTTGCTTAACCTTTATTTATGAATGGAGTCAAGACCGGATTAAATCTTAATAATAAATATTCATATCTTAATATATATATGTCTTACATATAGTTTCATATTTTATTTCCACTGTACATCATTATTAGAACTTACATAATACATTTAATAAAGAACCACTAACAAACCCATGTCGTAGTTGTCATTGTGATTTTATAGTTTTATTGGATCAAGTAAAAATTTGTTATAAAAATATTTGAGAATCATCCACTGGTTTGAGGTTTTCGGTTGACCTCTGTGAACTATGAGCGCACTTAACCAACCACAACAAACATTTTTACGTTTAAATCGTATTTTTACTCCACAATACCTGTCAATCACTAAAAATAAATGTAAAAAGTTTTTTTTTAATGAAAATTTTGGCAGTTTATTAAACGCTAATACTTCTAATATTACATAATATAATATTGTTCGAAATAAATAATTCCAATTTAATATTTTTTTATGAGGGTGATCCCAAATTTTTTTTCTCGGCCGATCGTCACATTTATTAGTTGAGTCATTGTTGAGATTTACTCGGGTTACTTTAGACGCATTTTTATTTTGAATATATCAATATAAAAATGTGTCTTTTTGTTAATTATAATTGATAATAGTTACGTCCACCACACACGTTTAGTACGTTTTTGAGAACTATCGTGAGGCAAGGTATTAGCATCAGTCTAACTTCTCTTTGTTCCCAAACTAATAGAATTTCTCCAAATCCTTACGGCTGATAATATTGTGTACCTTTATTCCTGGTAAGAAGATATTGTAACGAGGTATGTGCTCAGAACTTATTATTTTAGTATAGGATTGTGTATCGACGGCCACCGAACCGTTCTTTGTGGTACAAATATAGTTGAAATTTACTGTACAATACACAAAATAGAGCATTCACAATATTCCTAACATGCATAGTAATAATAATTAAAAATGGATAAATAGAAACTAAAATAAATTTTAAAAGTGTACCTGTAATCCTGGCAGCATTTCCTCCCTGTACGAACATTATAATTATATGGTATAACAATAAGATAACTGTACAGTTAGTTGTTTAAAATTATTGACAGATTTAATTAAAGAGACTCTTTATTGATGAAGTTGAGAGTGGAGCACTATTTTGTCAGATCTTTTTCGAGAAAATTTTAAAAATTATCGACTGGAAAATGGCTCGCCTTACTTTTAATAATTGGAGCCACTCTTTGAAGTGTTTTTATTTGAGAGTGTCTTTTTAAGTTCAAGTGTTTGTGAGATTGAAATTGATTCTTTTGCGGTTACGGTTACTTACTTAAACCGATACTCAATAAGTTTATTGAAGGCTTAAATTTACACTATCACTAAAGTGCAATTTACCAAAACTATAACGTTATAATAATACATTTATTTGCCTTTTTGGGTCGCAGAGCGAACGGAATAAGTGCGTGTGATTTTGTTGTTTGCTTCTTCTGAGTTTTGTGTCCTTACAAGTTTACATACTACAGGTATAGACTATCTTTTTGAGAGGTTGGTGCGGAAAGTATTCAGCATTATAGAGAAGTCTATATCTAACGTCGTTAGCCAAATCTTTTCAACAAATTCTATTGACAAGATCGCTACGTACGTACTTGGTTATGGAATAAAGACTTAATGTTAAGATTGGAATCAGGATCGCTATAAAAGTTACGGGGTAGGACTGAACGAGCCTATAAACCTATAGTTAAAGCTCTGTATTTTAACTATAATCTTCTAGCTATATTTTGCAGTAATTTAGTTATAAAAGTGATAAATGTGTGTAATACATTCTTCGAATTAATTTAATGTAAAGTGTTCTAACGATTTTTTAAGGTAAAATAATTGTTAAGGCTCTGTATCAACAAAATCCAAAACGCCTAAAGCGTATAAAAGTGAAAGTTCGTTAATTAAGAAGCTCAGTCAACCCTTCGATTAGCTCTGGAAACTTTTGCCGTTCCTCATTTCGTCGTCTTGAGACTAATTTTCTCTCAATCTTTTAACTTTTAGATTTTTGTTGATAGTTTAAGTTCTTCACAATCAGTTTTATAAGAGATTGAGACTGGTGGGTATCTAAAATGCAATACTACCTGCTGACTACGATGCTTTATTCTGACCTAAGACAGAAGGGACACAACAGATAGTGTTTGATTAGAAAACTTTACATGGCCTGCAAGGCTGTACTTCCACTGATGATTATGGCTTCTACTGGTACTACCAGTTTATTATCAGTTAGATGCCATTTTTAATGCGCTGTGAGCTGTCATTTTAATTCCAATATAAATGTTTCTAAAAATATAAGTAATATATTAGGTCCTTACATATGAAATTGGCGTTTTGTATGGGAGGAACAAAAAGTCGAATATTTTTAAATATAATATATTTAATTAATCTTGCTATTATTTTTTATTATAATTGCTTCCTAAGCTTTTCCACCATGGTTTGCAATTGCTGACAATAGACATCAGCCGTAATAGTCTGGCCAGATTTGAGAAAACTACAATGAACAATACCGGCCCTAGTCTACCAAACGCTTACAAGTAACTTTTTTGGGGTTAATTTTCGCTTGGGGCAGGATTTGGCTGGCTGGCCAGGATCCAACCATTGCGCTGAGCGCTTCCGATTATCGTAAAGAATCCATTTTTTATCACAGATAATGATTCGGTTTAAAATACCTTCATTATTGTGCCGGTTCAGTAATGTAACGCAGCAGTCCACGCGCGTTTGCCGGTTTGCTTCAGTCAATTCGTGAGATACCTTCCTTTCAAGCTTTTTAATCTTCCCAATTTGCTTCAAGTGAATTAAAACAGTATTATCACTAACACCGCAGCCTGCAGCTAACTCGGACGTGGTTTGCGATGGATCCGCTTCCACAATAGCCTTCAATACTTCATTATCAACTTGTGTCTCAGGCCGTCCACGAGGCTTGTTCTGCATGTCGAAATTTCCAGAACGAAAACGTTGCAACCAAAAACGAACTGTGTTTTCTTTTGCAACATGACCGCCATACACATCATTCACCCTTCGAGTCGTTTCCGCAGCACTAGTGCCACGGCGGAACTCGTACTCGTAAATAATGCGATACTTTAAGTTTTCCATTTTGTAAAATGAGTGACGCAAACAGAAAATAACAGAAGAAAAAAACAAATGAATGACGGTGTTCGAAGCACAAATACAAAATTCCTAACCAAAGACGAGGTATTTGAGGTCAAAGTGACCAGTACGACAAAACGCCAATTTCATATGTAACGACCTAATATATATATATACATGTACATTAAAATTTTAGATTTTGTTGATAGTTCTACACAAGCAGTTTTTATGAAAGACTTATCCGTGTTTATCAATAATCCAAAACAACAGGACTCTTGAATTTACAAATTAAGAAGGAGTTTAGTTTAGGTTAAATAACAATAATCATGAAAACGTAACAAATTACCTACTAGAATCACGTCAGAGGTCATAGGCACGCGACTCAAATTTACATACGTGTCGTCGTTACCAATCTCGTATAGCACGCCATTTTGTTGTGCGTTTATACGCAAAAACATTCTATAAAACCCTAATTTTGATTTCATTAATGAATTAAAATAAATTCTATAAAAAAAATTGTGTTAGCCTACGAACTGTTTAACTCACCTACTAATGACATTCACAGTACTATTTACTGAAGGCAAGACCAATCAAACGAAGTTTGTACCATAGCAACGGCTACCTACGGTGGTTGCTACCTAGGAAATATATTATTTGTATAGAACAAACGCAAGAGGTGCGTCATGTTAGATGATAACGCCGCCTCTAACAAGCCTAAGTCGAATTTGTTGACCCAAGCCTAAGCCTAGTTCAAACAATTTATATGACTCAATACTTGGCGATTGAGTGGCGGAGAGTTTCTTGCCAGTTCTTCTTACCCGCTTGCGAACTGGTAGTAAATGTAAATTTATAATTAAATTAACTTCTTTTTGACGTTCATAAATTTGCTTGTTTACCTATATGAATAAAGATAGTTTGAGTTTGAATTAGTTCGGAAATATTTCAGTGGGCTGGTTTACGGCAAAAACTGCCTTAAATATCGCTAAGCTATGGAACGACGGACGTCGTGGTTATACGGTTAGCATTTCGTATTGTACCCCGGCGTCCTGGTGAAACTTTGCTGCAGATCCGAACAACTCCTTCTGAACACTCTCCATGGAAATGCGTTAGAAGATGCAGAGTTACCCAACCTCTCTAAACAACGCCAAAGGATCAAGACGAAAAGTGAAGGAATCAAGGCATGCTGTTTTTTACAGTAAACATTTTCTAATTATTTTTACTCAAAAATACGTTTAACTTAATAACGTAATTCATTGCGGACCCAATATGGATTGTGTATTAACAGTTATGTATGTATCAAGAATATTTTGAATTATTCACATAAAAGTATTAATATTGAAATAGCAAATGTGCGATTGTTATAAATTGTCAATGTGTGCGTTCCGCGTGAGTAGACCTCGCGGATCTACAACTTTTTTCATTTCTCTAAGTAACAAAGAGTCGGAGACAAGTTTACATATGAATACGCGATGAGAACCGAAATTAGAGCATCTTCCCGGTTTGTTCACATATCCGAATGTGCTGTTAATCTGTGAGTGAATTAAATAGAAATAATTATTTTACAAAGATTTTATATCAGTTTCATTATGTATACTTATAATAAGGTTTGTACCTATTGTACAAGGTGTACTTTTATAAAGTTTATTAAAAATTTTATCCGGTAAAGTATGCTTAAACTAGACATGTATATCTAATAAAAAATAAATAATATACATCAATGGCGCTACAACCCTTTTAAGTCTTGGCCTCAGATTTTTGTATCTGTTACAAGATCATTTGCTAAACTAATAGGCAAGTAGGTCAGCCTTCTGAGCCTGACGCACTCCGTCGACTTTTTGGGTCTAAGGCAAGCCGGTAAAATGCGCACATAGAAAGAAAATCCAATAGTGCACAGCCGGGGATTGAACATACGACCTCAGGGATGAGAGTCGCACGCTGAAGCCACTTGGCCAACACTGCTCTAATATTCTATTAATAATAATAATAATTTATTTGCTTAAATATGGTACAAAAATGTTGTGGTGGTATAATGTAAAGTTAGCATTTTGTGTCACACATGTTAGCGTTATTAAATTAATTTTGATTACAATGTTTCACGCAAATAATGATTAAGTAGAATAAAACATTTTTACCAAAAGTAGTAACTTGATTTTAAAAAACTCTGGTCGGAAGATTTTTTACTGTTTTTATAAATTATTATAAACCTTGATTACCATACAAAGGTCCATCCAATTCAATTCCAGATTAATTTTTGACATAACCAATTTCTCCCCATGTCTTCGAAAGATGCCTATTCCCGTTGACATAAAAATATTTATATTTCTATGAACAAATAAGGACATTTCTAAAATACAGGGTAGAGATAAAATTTTAAGCTTCTTAAACACATGTACGCAGCTATCAAGATACTTTGTTCCTCAAATAAACTCCTTAAAAGCGTACCCAAATTATAATTTTAGACTATTCAGACTAGCGAGCGTACTATCAACTTATTAATTTAATAATTATGTTATTTTTATTTGATTATATAAATGTATTTTGCCTTGAAAGGGCCAATTGATATTGTAAAAAATTTAAATACGAGAAATTCATTTTCTCACTGTATTAACCACGTCAACATATGTGGATCCGTTTCCGGTTAGAAGCCATTATCGCTTTATTATCGGCAGGTTGGGCGGTACGTTCAATTGTCACGTTAACATCTTCATGAATTTTAACGCATATTCCTCGATTGTATTGAACATGTCAGACCTTATTGCCAAAGGGAATCAGGTAAATATTCACTCATTCGTCACTGTAACATTTGTCTTTCATTTGTATCTGTCTACGTTGACACTCTTGACATGTGAATCCAGACGGCGCTTTTATTCCTGTATGATAACACAATTGTGCATTTATTCCTTAGAAACAGGGGAAATAAACACCTTAATAAAAATTAAATTAAAACCTTTCCTGGTGTTGAAATAGTTCGTGGTACCTCATGTGGTAGCTAATTAGTATGCCAGCGTTAGGATTACGTAACTCAAGCCGGTCTGCGGTGACCACGTTCTTTATGTAAAAGCGAGACGCCCAACAGCAAGCAATCTGCCTATTTAAAATTTATAAGATGTCGCTGCAGTTGGATCTTTACAGTCCTGCTCCAATAAATGGTGATTAAAAAGAGTGGCGGAGAGATTCAGGCCCGCTATACGCCCTTTTCTTGCGAACTGGTAGTAAATGTAAATTTAGAATCATTTAACACCTTTTATGTTGACGTTCGTAAGTGTACTTGGTTACCTATATGAATAAAGTTATTTAGAGTTTCAGTTTGAGTGCTTTTGTATCCGTTACGGAATGATACGCCAGCGTCATAGACACGCGGTTACGGTTCTGATATACCTCTCTCGCTTCCACCGCTTTCATGACCACCATGTATGCCGGTCCTTTCTAAAACACGTCCTGGATATGATCCAGGTATGGCGTGTATCTATCTGATGTAACCTCACAGTCCCTTATATATTCTACTAGCGGCTACTAAGTAAGTACAAAGCTAGCGATACTATGTATAGCTTATTTAATATATAAAAGATCTTGCGCGTTTTGATGTGAGTCTCGAGAGTCGATTCAAGTTTTAAGCCTAAGTAACCTACGACACACAAATAGTAGTTGAGTGCATTCGACTGTTCGTGAAGCTTAAAGCAGTTCACATACATATTTAAATAGTACTTTAGCTTTCTCGTAGCTTGCGCCTACTTAGAGTTGGTAGACATTAGTAATTACAATGTAGCATTTTCGACTTATTATGAAGAAATTAGAAAAAAATTGTTATCGATATAAAGTAGTAAAACATATAATGAAAAATTCTAAATCCAAATATAACCCTTCTTAACAATTAAATTGCCGTCATGTGGGGCATGTGACTCACGTTGGGAAACACTGCTATATAGTTAAGATCCCGTAGTGTTAGGTGCTCGTGAAATAAACGACATTCATGATTTTTAGGTATACAGTATACGGTTCAGGTTGATTTTCTGTACGACCAAAAAAGAAAAAACATATTCACCAGCCGAATTCGAAAACTAGACCGACCGGACGAGGTCCGCACGATTATACACTTAAGCCTAAGTAGAATTTAGAATTTTTATCAACTCGCTACATTTAGAAGAATACAAATAAAACAAAAACATAACGATGTTTTAGATAAAATTCAAATGTATTCGACAAATAATTTAAGATATTTTTAAACATATAAACCCCGTATAAGTGCACCAAAACGTTAACAAGGTGAATGGAAAGAGAGGCCCTCGATAAGGGCACGGGAATCAAACACTCAAGGGCTTGAAGGGCGCAGGGATCGTTAGGAAGTTATATACAACAAATTGGGAAAGATAAAATATGATGTTGACGTTTTGCATCGGAAACAATCTATGTCACTTAGTTGCTCATTTATTGCTCAAAATAATTAATTTGTATAATGGAATTCTATGCATTTAATGGAATACCATTTGTTTCTGTATTTGCTTAAAATATATATACCATTCTTCGAGTTTCCTTAAGTCTTAGCTCAATGGCTCAAGTGGCTCTGAGCAGTTTTGGCCTAGTGGCTTCAGAATGCGACTGTCATCTCTGAAGCAAGTAGGTTCGATCCCCAGCTATGCACCAATGTATTTTCTTACTATGTGCGCATTTAACATTAGCTCGAATGGTTAAGGAAAACATGGTGAGAAAACCGGCTTGTCTTAGACGCAAAAAGTCGACGGCGTGCGTTCGACTTTGAAGGCTGATCACCTACTTGCCTATAACAAATGATTACATAACAGATACAGAAATTTGAGGCACAGACCTAAAAAGGTTGTAGGGTTGTAGACCTAAAAAGGTGCCATTGATTTATTTTATATGGCTCAAGTAGTCATCTAAAAGAGCCAAAATGTAATAGTGTCTAAAGAAATACAAATAAAAAAATGTCTTCAAATCTTTTCTATTATTAATTTACCAAGATTTGTTTAATCTCCTAAAATAAATAAGTATTAGAATATCATAATTCTACCTTCTTGGGTAGTGTACTTACCGAAACTGGAGGACATCACGTCGAGAATAACAAAAGTCAGAACAACGTTTGCACGTCTCAGGGCAATTTGGCAATCACGGAAGTTAACACGGCGAGTCAAGCTCAAAATCTTTCCATCCTAACATAAAGACCGTTATGTGGTATGGTTGCGAAACGTGAAAAGATATAAAAAGTACCACGTAACCTGGAGTTCTTCGTAAAATCTTCGTTATATTCTGGTCCGAGAGTATCACCAATCATCAACTATGTTCCCATGCAATGTGGTCTTTGACAATTGATGCCAATACGGGGCTATAAAATGATGGAAATGGATGTGGATGCGCTTAACGCTGGGATCCAAGTCACATAGCAAAACAAGCTATCAACTGGAATCCTCAAGGAAACGTATCCGCCCAAAGCAAACCTGGCAAATTGAAGCTACCCAGGACCGATCTGGTTTTATATCCTGATTGCACCTACTGCCCTACCCGGGTGATATAGTATGTACGTATATATGAAAAATGTATGCTTGAGTAAATATTTGGTATTATGCAAACTTTATTAGTATAGACAATAATTTCTTTTATAAAGTGAGGCTGTCACAGAGAATAAAATATGTATTTTAATTAAGATTTATGATTAACAATTAAGATTAAATTTCGTATGATAAGAAAATTGTAATGGGTATAAATTTGAGTAAAAAAGCATTCTTATATTGTAAATACGGCCTGCTTACTAACCGTTTCTTGTTCTTCAAAGTAACATATTCCATTCGAATAGCAAAAAGGATTTCATTGTCGAATCGGGATGATCACATCCATTCGTATCTACTTTATTGTCGCTCGTCTGCCTAGCGTACACTTCACAAATCGACCCTTTTCTACACGACTCTATTTCAACTAAGTTTTCAAAATTTATATAAAAATTCCAACTAAAAATCATTTTTTTATTGAAATGAATGGAACTTCATTCTTTTGATACAGCAAGGCTGAACTTTAGGCCCACACATCCCTTTAGTATCTGTGAAATTGCGTGGCAAACCAAAAGCAGATCTGTTGTTTCGTACAGCCCGAGCTCAGCTGTCCCTTCGGGGTACCAGCGAGATTCCATTAAAAATAAATAATGCTTTTAAAAATAAATAATCACAAATTCACATCATGAATGTGTTTCATATTCGTGTCATAAAACTCATATACTCAAATATAAATGTATTTTTCTAAAGAAAAAACAAAATTACTGTATACATTTTTCTTTTCATCGTCATTTGATTCACGTCGAGTTTATTTAGCCTCAAACAGAACGTGTTGAACACGCCGAAATTACTGTAACGACGGGATGATTAGTATGATTCGAAAGTAAAATCAGTTTAAATAGAAAATAATAATAATTTCTTAATCGGGTCTTGGGGTCAATGTATTTCTTGGATCAGTTTACTTATACAAGTATTTGTTTAGAATCCTCTGCCTGTCACGTGGAGTTGTGTATAAAACGATATTAGGCGATGTTTTTCAGCTCCGTATGAGCATGCTTTTACGCACGTATAATATATACAGTTGTAAACTGTAGGAGTTTCAAACTCGCAGTCGGACCCGCTTAAGCACTGGACCAACGCGGCTTGTGATTTATTTATGATGAATAATCTTTTTTTTTTTTTTATAAAATAGGGGGCAAACGGGCAGGAGGCTCACCTGATGTTAAGTGATACCGCCGCCCATGGACACTCTCAATGCCAGAGGGCTCGCGAGTGCGTTGCCGGCCTTTTAAGAATTTGTACGCTCTTTTCTTGAAGGACCCTAAGTCGAATTGGTTCGGAAATACTTCAGTGGGCAGCTGGTTCCACATAGCGGTGGTGCGCGGCAAAAATTGCCTTGAGAAACGCTCAGTCGTGGAACGTCGGACGTCGAGGTGATACGGGTGGAATTTTGTATTTTGCCTCGACGTCCGATGCTGAAACTCAGCTGCAGGTATTAATCCGAACAACTCCTCTGAACACTCTCCATGGTAAATGCGGTAGAAGATGCAGAGTGACCCCACATCTCTACGCAACGCCAAAGGATCGAGCCGCTCGGAGAGGGATTGGTCATCGACGATTCGAACCGCTCTTCGTTGGATACGGTCAAGTGGAAGGAGCTGGTACTGGGGAGCCCCCGCCCAGAGGTGAGAACAGTATTCCATGTGGGGCCGTATTTGCGCTTTATAGAGTTGCAAGCGGTGGCCCGGAGTGAAGTACCGTCTCGCCTCTACAGTCTTCTATACATTTTTACACCACACATTTACATAAAGGCCCATTATGGGTATTGACTTAAATTATCGTAAAATTATTTGTAACAGTTACCTATAAAACATAATACGGAGTTCTACGTTGCCATCAGACAGCCGTCCTAATATCAGTCTTCTAGGCTTTATCGGACTTATGTAGGTATCACCGAGGTTATGAAATTATTTCTCTGTAATATTCAGTTTGCCCCTTTCTATGCTAAATTAGCATTACTCTTATTCTAGTTATATCAGTTACCATTGTAACTGTGTGTGTGTGTGTATATTGCAGTCAATAAAATCGAAGAAATTTGCGTAATCGCTTCAAGATGTCCGGACGCGGTGTCAGTAAAAGTTGTCCAAAGTGGCTGAATCGCAAGGAATCACGAGTTCGCCGTGGCGTCTATCTGTCACAAAATGAGCTTTTTATCCAGCAGGACTATTACGAAGAAGGAGTAACAATTCTTTCCGCAATCCATGCGATAACTAATACGTGTCGCATTGTTAGTTTATATGAAAGGCTTATTATAACTGTGCAGACAAACTTTTGTCCTTTCTGTAACAGATATCTGCTTGCGGTGAATGTCGTTTAGAAGTTCTTTGAATTCATAGATAGCATTATGAAATATCGTGTTTTTAATGGTTGATTTTTTTTATTGCGTGCGTTAAATGCCTACTGTTTACAATAGTATTTATTATATGTATTTATAAACTAGCATATATGGAGCGGGAAAAACATAGCGCTTGTCAGACACACAAGGCCCCACACCTACTTACCTATATAACAAAAATTATCAAAGAAATACATTGAGACTAAGACCCGATGGACAAATTATTATTATTTTTATACTATTGGAGTAAATAGGAATTAAGAATCCTTCAACTGTTATTAAAGTAAGCGTATATTTTCTAACAGTGGCTCACATCAATTACAGATAATTGTAATTGTGCGATTTTTGAATATCACTAAGCTTGATAATAAGTTACCAGTCCTTCGCGCGTGTTACCCGATCGAGGGACCATCCCCTCGTAAATCCACTTGATTACATTTCCCGAAACAACCCTTGTGACGATAAAAAAATTGTTGCTTAATTTTTCACGAAAAACGTCGACGCTCTTATGAATAATAAACGAACACTATCAAGGAATAAATGTTTTAATTCAATTTGATAGAGAGAGTATGTCGAAATTTAAATAAAAGTCTCAACGGCGCGGAAAACAAACTCGTGAAAGCCCATTTATAATTTGATTCTATTATTGTTTAGTGTTTTAATTTAAAACATCTCGATTACGATAGCTTTTTGGCTCTTATTTCATTGTACTCGTTGACGTGATATTTATTAAGTAAATTTAAGGCAGTGCAAGAGCTGTGTAGGCCTAATGGCTTAAGCATGCAATCCTCTTCCCTGAGGTCGTAGGTTCGATCCCTGGCTGTACACCAATAGACATTCTATGCCCGCATTTTACGTTTGCGCGAACAGTGAAGGAAAACATCCTGATAAAACCGCCTTGCCTTAGACACAAAAAGTCGATGGTGTTTGTCAGGCTCAGGAGGCTGATCATATAGTTGATTAACAATCGACATGATCATTAAACAGATAAATAATTTGAGGCTGATTTACATAAATTAAAAATAATAACAGCTCGACGCGTAACCTTGTTGGATGACGAGGGCTTTTAATATCTTAATTAGCAATAAAATAACTTAGTCCAGTTATTAATTCACGAGCGTTTAATTGAACTTTGAACTTTTTACATTGAATGTTAAGTTTAAAATCAGTGACAAATCAGATAGACACTTTTCATAAATTGTTTTGTAAAAATAATTTACAATCATAATAAAACGACCAGCAAAGGCTTCTATTCAGAATTGCTTTGATAAAGTTTAGTCAATTTGGGACAAACTCTGTAAAACCAACGCGAATAATTACTGCAAGGTAAGGGGGACTGATAACCAGAACGTGCCCCGTTTGATCATTAATTGACAACAAAGTTGTAATGAGGACAAAGCCTTGGCTATTTCGCCGTCACTTATTGAGTTAATATTCTCGCACTAACTGGATTAGAAAACTTAAGATAAGCAGTCTTAATAATTTCGAAATCATCTGGAATGGACCACATCTTTCTGTATCTGTTTAACTTGGACTTTATGGGTGATGAATGGATTGACATAATTTTTAACACTTCAGCTTGCGCACGTCTTTAAAAGCTCCATTGTCAAAATTGGAGAATTATTCCGGAATTTTAAACATATTTTACCGCATTTTTAGCAATTATTTATTTGAAGCGAGATATTAAAATGAATTATTCTAAATTTAATCTAAGCAAAGCATTAACAGTTGAAGTATCGACATTTATTGTTCTAAACTTTTAACCACAGCCTTTTTGTGTACATTTTCATGTAATCGTAATGTACAAACATAACTGAATTAAAAACCAAAACACCAAGTTCGATTGTATTAAAGATTGTATTAAAATGTTCAACAATTACAAGTCAAACCTTTTCTCGTAAGTGATATTAGAAGGGAATAATAATAGTTGAAGTGGAAACAAGCGGGCTTAATGAATTACAAAAAGCGAGAAGGAAATGAAAAGCAACATAAACACGGAGCGCGGAGGAAACTCAAATATTTGGATTTGAAGCCGCAAGTCCGGCCATGTTTAGGCGTAGTGAAAACGAACGACTTTTCATAAAAAAGTATCTGGTCTTAAAATTATTAAATAAGTTGTAAAATTGAGATATTTATTGAATTCTAGAATAGATGAATAGAAGAAGACAGAAGATCTTACTAGGGTTGCCTGGAAGAGATCGATTATTAGCGATAAGGCCGGCCGTTGCATGCCTTGTAACTTTTATGTATTGTGTTATTTGAGTTTTTTTTTATTTCAACGAAGTATTAATAAATAAAATTAATAATGATCTTTAGGTTCGCCTTTTCTTATTTTCTTTGCTATGATGACTCTATACGCTGTATGAGAAAAGAGTTCCCCTATTCTACCTATGGAGGAAGTTTGACCAGTCTTACCAACTGGCCGGTCCAGGGGCCCGAAAAGTTAATGACGAGTTGCTATATACTTAGGTATGGCGATATAGCGATTTTTTGTAAGTAGTCATTTGCCGCTGTTTGGAGTATAAGTAACCTACTTTCTTAATTAAAAAAAATCTAACCTTTATTTAGTTGGAGAATGTTTCTCACACATTCTAGAGATTTATATAGGCTAGGCTTCCAAACATATATATATATATATATATATATATATATATATATATATAATATGCCTTCGTGTAAGAGTTGCCTATCTTTAAGAGATTGCAAACGTTTCTTCTGTTCATTGGAAATCACAAATTCTGGGAAGGCTTGGCATGTTTCGAGTCGCACGTTTTATTCATACACCCCGTGATGGATGAATTGTGTGACTGAATAATTAATTTCTTTATCTAGAAAAAAAGTAACGTATTCTTTTTCAACTCCAGCACATTACATATTTACTAACATATGTAGAACTATAGATGTAATATACATATAAAAAAGTATAGCGCTACAAACTTGTGGATCTGGTCCTCAGGTTTCCGTATCTATTTTGTGATGATTTGCTTTTTCTAATACGAAAGTGATCAGCCTTTTGTGCCAGACGCAAGATGACTAATTGGCTTTAAGGCATACCGGTTTGCTCACGATATTTTCCTTCAAGGTACGAGCGAGTGTTTAATGCGCACATAGAGCGAAAGCCTATTAATATACAACCAGGGTTCGTACCTACGACCTCAGGGATGAGATTCACCTGCTGAAGACTCCTCTAACAACGGCTTAACAGAGTATTTTTTTTACATAAAAAATATACAAATAAGGAAATGTGACTTACTGAGACAATATGTTGTGTATATATTTTTAAAAGCTATTATAAATAAACAATAAGAGATAAATAATTGTATCGTTTGTCTTTAACATCACTTCTTAAGTCGTCTCTCAACATGAGATGGAAAGAGACAAAACATTTAATAACTTTTATAGGATGACAAAATATTATTGGTACAATACAATAACTCTTAATTATTGGTACAAAAACACTACTATTCTTAAGATGTCTACAACAGTCGGTCAAATGATAGGTCTCCGTTTTATATTCACCGTGAAATTGTCGCTCTATAAAATTGTATGCCACGCTTGAAGACACTGCATTTATTCAAACGAAAATCACCGAACGTTTGAGAGATTCAAGCGTGAGGACTTACGCTCCAACAAGCGATGTCGACTAATACAGTCGCTTGTCAATCGTTTCTTACTAAAGGTCAATTAAATAATGAACTTAAAATTATTGTTCAACAACAGCAAGCAACATATTTGTGTCAAAATTTCTATAATAAAGATCATTACAATATTATATTGTTTTGATATATTATAGTCTATCACTCACACAATTAATTAGTTTTAAGCACATCGATTTATTACTATAGAGATATTTTCTAGTACCTATAAAACAAATTTTGTAGACTATGGCGTTTTATTAAAGTGGAAATATCTGTAAGAATAGAAAATATGTTTAAAGGCTCAAAATTTTAATGGACTATGTTGAGGCTTTTACTCCATTTAGCTGAATCTATGAGCTCGTAACGAGTCACACGGAAGCTCGCTCGCGCCAAAGCGTCGACTCATTGTGATTCAACGTCCTTCTCAACTCAACACTAACTGTGTCGCTCACTACTCACTAACCAGACGTGACTTTAGTAGCTTTTGCTTCGTCTGTAAGTTCAAAGTTCAAGCTAACAGGGTATTCCAAACTACAGCATAAGTTCTTAAGTAGTGACGCACAAGTTATGGGCTTATTAAAATTAAATGTAGGTAATTAAATATTTAAAATTATTTTACGCATATTTAAGACGGAAACGAAAAGCTGACGGTACACAAATAAGATAACGACTCTTGTTATTTATATTGTATTTTTAATGTAAATGTAATTTTAATTTTACCCACGATGTCATAATAAAAATGTTGGTACCTAAAAGCACCAATGCTGGCTGAATGGTATTTTTTTCGATCAAGTAAAGGCCCTTACAGATCTCACCATCAAAAAAACGACAGGTGAGAGTGGAGGAAGTCGGACGACACTAACACTACCATCAGAAATGAAGGGGGTGAAAGAAGAGGATTGTCAAAGGTCTATTGATGTAGCATAGTAATGACTTTAATTGATAGCGAATAATTTCTTGTTTATTTATTTGTAATAATCAGATTTTAATGATTTATGAGAATGACTTTCAATGATTAATGAAAACTATTGAAGTACATAATTTATAAGACAGGCAAATGAGTTATAAATCCTTATATTAGTCAATCAATTCAAACATATATCAAAGAGTTCGGAAAAATATTCTCTAAGAAAAATAATATTCACTTGAGTTCATAAGATATACTGTATATTTCCTCGAGCCAGCACTCAAATTAAATCAATACTGACCCTGCACAATGCATCTCTTCCTGAAGGTCATTAGGGTAGTCTGACTTATAAAGGGTCGGATATCTGAGGGAGCAACACAAAGGAACAAGGATCGAGGGGCGGAGAGGGAAGAGGGTCGTGGCCGCATCACCTGTTGCGCCACATATCGCCGTTGATATGTTCCCTCAATGTTAAGCTGTTGTAAACTTACTTATGGTGATATTGACGATGAAAAGGACGCCAATGTTGTTTATAAACTTCTTTGAATGTCAAGTATCAGTCGTAATTAATGAAAGCAAAATTATAGAGATCTTTTGTTTAAAAACTACGCAATTACCGCATTCTATAGAATCTTTTGCTTGTATTGGTATTTATATTAGTATTCAAACAACAGTTTGTGTTTAGGGCCTGATTTAATTCGTATTATTGCAATGCCGTGTGTCAATTTTTTTTAAAATAAGTTAGATGTGTTCAAGTATAACATTAGCAGATTTACTGCAATTTCTAGACAATAATATGTGTAAAAAATGTAAATAATAACTGTTGACGTAATCACCTCATAACAAAATCAAAACAGGTCTCCCCCCCTATAGTGGTTACGTAATACTTGAACGGCCCTAAAAAGCTTACAAGGATTTGAGATGTGAGTGAAGATTTCTGACGAGAAAGTTTTTAATCGAGTTAGATTGCCGAAAAACGTGCAAAACATCAAACAACGGAAGGCTGTGTACTTGGGCCACGTGTTGCGTCATGACCGCTACAATTGATTATGGTGGGTAAAATCTAGGGCAAAAGGATGTGTTGATAGAAGGAAAAGCGATGGCTTCGTAACGGTATTGCGCCTGCAGCAGGGTTGCACACAGCACAAGACAAGACACGCTTCACGAGACTTACGGCACAATAACCCAAGTACAATATAAATATTATATAATAAATAGTTTGTATAATTAATCTAATGGTATTGAAGTTATAGCTTAAGCAAACAATAATATCTAGTACCATTATTTAACCTCTATATATATATAATTCATATTTCATCGCGTCGTTACATTTTCCAAGAAACATAACATTGTCTATCGGCCTGAGATCAGAATATATCCAGACTCATTTTCTAGAAACAAACTGAGACCTGACCTATTCCACTGATGACACCCTGCGATGCGGACGCCACGTGCTAGGGTGAGTCAGCAAGTGTTCTGGCGTTGCGCCAGCACTCAGCTTATAACTAAAATTACGATAGATACATCCATTCATCCATACATCATTTAATGTTACACTGTATAATATTTACAAAAATACGTGATTTAATAATTTTCAGTTGCAGCTGAGGTTTTGTTAAATAATTATATTTTGAATTTGCTCTTAGAGTCGAGACTGAAACTTGCCCTATTTGATCTTATGATTTTAGTGTTACTGTTTTTTTGTGAATTTTAAAAGCCTTTATTCATTCACATCCTGTTGATATGTATTTAAGAAAAAAAAATAAGAATAGAATTTCTACTATTCTATGATGTGGATTCCCCTGTCCAGGAGAGGATATCCTCCAACTTTTTCCACCATATTTTATTTTGTTCCACCGTCATCCAATTGTTTTTATGTAATAGGAGGCAAATGGCTGGAGGCTCATCTGATGTTAAGGGCTACCGCCGTCCATCGACGGTCACATTTTTGATAACACAGTCGGACAAAAGAGAGACTCTCTCATATAAAAAGTTTTAATGTAAAGCAATGCTGAGAAACGTCGACATAAAATTATTTTCGTTGTGTAAAGCTCACCTTGGGAAAAGTTTCTATTCACTGCGAGATCATTACTTAATGAGCGAGTGAAAGAAAAATCCTTTAACAAAATGTCATGTTTGTTAATAGAAAAGGTTATAATGAAGATTAAAGGTCAGAATAAAGTGTTTATCAAGTTATTTAGCGGCTGCGGTCATCAGGATTTACACAGGCGTTCTCTCTGGTTTATGTCGGAGTGGCCGTCGCGACCTCCGCCTAATTTATTGTTTGCCAATTTTTGTTTTATATTTATTGTCGGGTAAGTAAATGTCCTTTGTAAAGTTGTTTACGGGTAAATTAGTACAGTCAAATTTTACTTTGTTAAACGTCGTATCTAAATAGATTTTTTTTTCTTTTTTTGTACTCTTCACTCAAAGGCCGGCATCACATCCGTTGATAAAACCGTTGGGCTGTGGTACAGCCAACCTGAAGGCTTGTCTGTTGTTCCTATTGTATAAGCAATGTGATGTATTTATTATATTTGGGTTGTATTAAAGATACAAGATATATCTACCCATAATAGATCTGTGAAGGATTGGGTATGTACCGCATACCCACATATCCCGTATGAGTTATGGGACACCACTTCCTAGTCCAGTTCTTATTTAAATTTTGCGACACAACCAACGGGACCCGAAACTCCCAATACCGATATCATTGAATTTTCGAATCACAATCAAATCATCACCACTAAAGATGTTCCAGAGAGCTATCGAAATTATACCCAAAACATCGTGATTATTCACTAAATAATAGATATATTAAGGCCCCGCTTAGTCCATATATATATCATAGCACAATTGTTAAAACATATAATTTAAATGTTAAGCGAGCTTTTTTAAAAAAAACATTATAACTCAATTTACAGGAATGTCAATGCCTATATTAAATAAATATACCCATAAAATAAGCGTTAATTACCGAGTATAGTATTATGTTACAAGTTTCACCAGGACTTGTACATCTTCTTAAGGACATTATGTTTAACCCACTTTGCCTTTATTAACTTACGGTAATTGGTTACTGTATGGGTGTTTAAAAATTTATTTCTTATGTAGTATTGTTCAATATTTTTTTATTATCAGTGATGTAAAGCGACAGGTGACTCCAGTGCAGATTAGAAAAGGTATGTACTCGTACTAAAATACAATTAGTATTAAAAAACTAATTTGGATATTTCTTCTTGGATGGCTAAAGCTAGACCCACCTTCGCACATAAAAATCTAAATACCTCCAACGGATGCTAAACATGTAATGCCAAAAAAACAGTCTTTGTTTACCGACGCCTGAGACAGGTCCTGGGAATATTCTCGCCAGAGAAGATTTCTAATTATCAACTAGGAACGATTCTGGAAAACGCCGCCACCGCATCTTACGTCGCAAATTGAAATAGATCGGATACACTCCTCTAAGGGAGCTCAACAGGCACTAGATTGGACATTTCATTGACATGGACCGAAGTTAAGTACGTCGTTCCACAACTGAGCGTTTTCTAAGGCAGTTTTTGCCACGCACCACCACTATGTGGAACCAGCTGCCCACTGAAGTAATTCCGAACCAATTCGACTTAGGGTCCTTCAAGAAAAGAGCGTACCAATTCTTGAAAGGCCGGCGACGCACTTGCGAGCCTTCTGGCAATGTGAGTGTCCATGGGTGGCGGGTGACTTAACATCAGGTGAGCCTCCTACCCGTTTGCCTTTTGTTACATAAAAAAAAGTGTCTCAAGAACGAAAGAAATGGAATAGAACTGTGGACGCCACCGTGGGGATATACGAAAATAAGTCAAAAGTAAATAACTTCACATTTTAGTATTTCTTTAAGTAGACTCGTCTTCTTTAAGTACTTTTATCTACATTACGATTTGAGGAATTCACTTCACATAAGTCCTTCGATATAAAATAAGTTACATTGAAATTAAATGAATAACCGGTCGCCACTACTGCAACGAAAACTCGGCTAGTTAGTGATAAATTGAATTTAAATTCCGGACTTTCCTCCCGTGGAAACATTCCAAGAGCTCCAACGAGGGGGAAACGGATGAGGGGGGAGACAGCTGGGAATAGGTCACTGGAATTATCAGGTCAGTGCACACAACTTTTAGTGGCGAATCTGTTTAGTGGACCGTTCGAATCTATTTGATCGTTAAAGTCATATCATGCTTTCGGCTTACCTTTCAATCACATATCACAAGGATCAACGCTGATTAATATTGAACAAGTGTCGCAATAATTCTTTTTAGATGTGACGGTGGCATTAGGATTTTTATTCAATTAATGTCGCCTTTAAATCCATAGAAGAACGCGAGCTACCGATCGATTGTATTTGCGATGACTTAGAATCCTGTAAGAAGCGAGTGCACTAATTCCAGCAAAGGTACGTAAAAAGGCCAGCAACGTACGTCTTCTGGTGTGTAATGGGCGTTATCACATAATATATCAACCTGTACCTTTTGTAATTTTTATTCTTTGTAAATGTTTCGTTCTATATCTATGCTGACGAAGAGACATAAAAAAATCTTTTTTATTAACAATGTGAGTGATATATAATCATAAAATTGTTAAGGTGTTATTTTTTTATTGTTAACTAATTTTAAGCCTCAAAAAGTCTTTAAATAAATTGCAAATTTCATCCATCTCTCAAGTTTTACGCTTATTTTAGCTATTCATATTAATTTACGATGCGTTACTAATGTCTGAATGTATGGAGGTTTACATATATTTCAAAAGGCTGTAATGACTAAGTTATAATTACAAATTTTAGGTCGCTGCTCAATGCACTGAGATGCAATGAAAAGCACTCGCTATTCCACTATTATAATAAAATATATGTGTATATATTATATAAAGCATGAAACATAGTTTAAATGTTAGAAAAAATATTGTATCATGTTGAACAGTCGGTCGCCTCGCGATCGCAATCTAATTGCGCTCTTCCATATAGTAATCTTTTGTTAATGGAGAGAATGACAAAAAATGAAAAAAAAAATACAAATTAATGTTATAGTTAAAATCTTTTTTGTCTTATAGAACAGGGGCAGGAGGTGAATCTGATTCCGATGATGAGGTGAGCATGCCGTGAGGGCCCTCTCAATGCCATAGGGCTGACTAGTGCGTTGCCTTGTAAGAGGCCCTTTTTTAGGTTTCTTTACCCTTTTGTCTTGAAGGACTCTAAGTCAAATTGGTTCGGAAATACTTCACTGAGCAACTGGTTCCACAATTTCATATTCTACCTTGACGTCCGATGATGAAACTCAGCTGCAGGTGTTAATCTGAATAAGTTATCTGAACAGAACAGAGCAGTGTTGTCCTAGTGGCTTCAGCGTGCGACTCTCATCCCTGAGGTCTAAGGGTCGATCCCCGGCTGTGCACCAATAGACTTCATATCTATGTGCGCATTTAACATTAGCTCGAACGGTGAAGTAAAACATCGCGAGGAAACCTGCTTGCCTTAGACCCAAAAAGTCGACGGCGTGCGTCAGGCACAGAAGGCTGATCACCTACTTGCCTATTAGATTAACAAATGATCATGAAACAGATACAGATTTCTGAGGCCCAGACCTATAAAGGTTGTAGCACCATGGATTTATTTATTTTATTTTTAACTTATCTGAATACTCTCTAAGTGTTATAGTTTTTTATGAATATGAGTTCAGGTGTGATACAAATGCCTTGCAATAAATCAGGGATACACTCCACGGCCCTTTGTTAATTCCAAGTTCGCAAACAAGATTGTTCGCGGTCGCAAACAGATCTGACTTATGGTAATTTTAATCGTATTTACGGCAACGGCAAGTTATTAGTATTCATTAGGTTTATTTACCTCGAGAATAAAGTAGAAACTAATTTAGTTTTGTAGAAAATGGAATGTGATTTGTTTGAGTTTTTTCCCGTAGATTTCTATTTTTTTTTTGTGTAACGCAAAGCAGGAGAAGCAGGTTGCCTGAATTTGAAGAATTATTACGCTCTTTTCTTGAAGGACCGTAAGTCAAATTGGTTCGGAAAACCTTCAGTGGGTAGCTGGTTCCACATAGTGGCGGTGCGTGGCATAGACTGCCTTAAGAGACGGTCAGTACTTGTTTTATTGTTAGTTAGAAAGTGCGTTTTTATTTTTAACAATTCAAGTAAGTTTTATTGCCTCGCAATAGGATATGGTAAATACGGGGTACGCTTAAATATTGACTTAACAAAACTATCTTTATTTATTGTAAATACCGTATATTTATGTGTTGGAAATAAATTATTGATATTTATTTATTTAGACTTGCAGTTATCAAGAATCTTAACTAAACGCAAAATCGATCTAACATAATAAAGGGAAACCGTAATAAAATATAATTAAGAAAATAAAATATAATTAAGAATTAAATGATATAATTATTAACGTAATTAATGACTTCAGGGTCGTAAAAAAAACAATTTTTATTGTGCCAGCAAGATTACTTTATAATTTGAATTCTCGTAAATATTTAGTAAATGCCGCAATGAGCAAAAATAAACGGCTGAAATCTAAGAGTATTTCCTTAAACTTTAATTTTCTTTGGAGACTCATGGAGTTCTCACAGGTGCTAATTAAATATTTAAATTGGCGCTTGGTTGTACCGGTGACACCAGAGCTGGTACTTTCCTCGGTCAACGAGTAAGTATCGCAATACACTGGGGAAATGATGCCAGCGTTAAAGGTACACTGCCACAAGGATCAAACTTCTTAAATTTGTTTTAATTTTCTATTTATCAATTTTACTTATTATTACTATGTAGGTTAAAAATATTGTAAATTCTTTATATTTATTAAATTATGGTAGATATATTTTTAATACACACAATATTCATGATATGCTTATGTTATTCATCTCTTATACTCCATCCTGTTCAACACTAAAACTTCTTAAAATTTGAAGTAATTTTTGGGAGCTCATAACTATAGCTTACGCTGTTCCGAAAATTATACCCTTGAAATCCCATCTTATAACTCCTCCTTTATTGGCGAATCCTATAAGGTCTCTGAAGTTAGTCAATGGAATTCACTTCCCGTCACTGTTCGCTTAGCTCCTTCTGTGCCTTCCTTTAAATTCCTTCTGTACTATCATTACCTGTCCACATCGCATCCCTAACTTTCGTACTAACTACTAACTGACGTGAGACTGATCTTAAATTATCATGATTCATGTGCACTTTTTACCTTACATGTATCCTTTTTCAGTTTAGTTTGTTTTTTGTTCCTTTCGTCTTAATAACTATATCTAATATGTATTTTGGCACTTATTGCCTACCTTATCTAATTTAATACATCTAACATTGGTTGCCTGCAAGAGATCGCTTGAAAGCGATAAGGCCTTTCATTTAATTATGTTAAATTTTTATATTGTAATGCAACGAAGTGGTAATAAATAATAAATATTGTATATTATACGCGATGATAGTAATGACGGTTGAACATTAGCTGAACAATGACGCGTGCACACAAGGGTGATGTGTTGATAAATATCTCGTGTCCTCTCGAAGATTAATAGCTGATATGAAGCAAACATCATTAACGCCGTCGTCACACACATTATTAGTGTAGACAGAGCCTTCCGTGATTTTCTTGGAGGCTCCACCCCATGTCCTACTTTTATTGTTACATAACTAATATCTTGAACTTAAGTATGTGCGAGGTCGAATCAATATATAATTACTTTATAACTAACCTTCGTATTAATTAAATTTATTATTTATTTTAGCGAAATTATCTCCAAGAATCTATCTATAGGATATAAAACCGTAGTTTGCCTCTAATCTAGTTTCTTATCGTTAATGAGCCTGCTGTATTATCTTACAACATTAAATATGTACTGTTGTTTTGTATATATCAAAGGTTAAATAGGCTTTATTCTGCATTTTGTACCGGAACCCACTGGTTCATACAACACTTTGCATAAGGATTCAATTTAATTTCATTCATCTATATGTTTTACGCGATAGCATTTGTATGTTTGCCTTCTCAGTACGACTTTGTATTAATTCATAAATATATAATAAATTATAGCATAAATATTTCACATATGGTGTTTAACGCTAGAACATTGGTTAGTGATTAAATGCATTATTCTAACGCTTATTAGAAATTAATTTTAACGCTACTACAATACCAGGCATATTTTATATTTTCATTCCTGACAAGAATGTAATACAATAATTACAAAATTAATGTTAAGCTCAGTATTATCGCCGAATTCAAAACTTAGATTTATTGTATATTTAAGTGGCTAAATATATTTTCAACATTGACAACTAATATATATATATCAATACATTTTTATTATTTACACTATCGGAACCATCATGTGTTGTCTTGTCGATTCGAAGGCTTTATTTAAATACGTTATTTAATTTAAGGGAAGAGTATATCGTATCGATGTGATAAAAACTAAATCTTTGTCAGTAACGAAACCCATGAATGTTTTGTATTTTAATTTTTTCGTCAATTTCGGGAGACAAATACAACAAATGAAAATCGGTCCAGCCATTCTCGAATAAACCCAACTTTTATTATATTAACATAGCACAATATTAATAACGCATAAAACTTATAATACAGAAATAAGACTCGTAATTGTTGAACTGGATATTTATTTCAGTGAAGAAGTTAGTTGAAGAGGGCAAACTCTGGAAGCAATCTTCTGGAGAGACGGCCGAGAACTGCAAGTTTTCAGAGCGATATTGCATCTTTAGGGAACTCCAGATGTTTGCTTTGATTGATTCTCAATGTTTGCTGATATGCGATGCAGTCACATGTAAGTCTGGGTAAACTCTATTTATTTGTGTCAATATTAATTCTGTAAAACACACGCATATGTGGAATACGTTTTCGGTTTAAATATTGATATGATTTTAATTGTATGTTATCAGTAGTAAATAAAACTTAATTCGAAATTGTTTATCTCATATGATTAAGGGGTGGAGGTTTACAAATTCACCTGTTTTTATTTGTGCGAAGCTGTTTTGTCTCTTCGTCAATCTGTTCGGCTTTGCTGAGAATTCAAAAGCATAGAATAGGTTTCACGGTAGTTTGATTAATAATTCTTGTCCTTCAGTTGGAGTCCATTTTTAAAGGTCATGTTAGTGGGGCACACAACTTGCTCCGCTTTGCCCTGTCTTCGGCAAGCCTCTGTGCCTGGATAGTAGGTGATTATAATAAATGTGGTACTAATAGGAAATTAATTTAATTGTATTGTATTCTCTGGTATCTTCGATGTTGTTTGACAAATATACGGCTACAATCACTGCGATATATACCGATAGATATATCCGAAATCGCTCTAACAAAATTATTTAGACCGCTAAGCTTACACACCTCTCGACCATAGACTATAGGGCCTTTAAGTCGTGCAGTGAGAAGTTACGATCCTCGCTTTAGATTGGACGAACACCATCCTTCACATACATTTATGCACATTGTTTATTTCCAGTGTAAGACAAGAAGTTAGTCAGTGAACGAAACATTAATTTATCTTTATTATAATGGTTGCCGGACTTTATCTCGTAGAATAAGATGTTTCCTGCAGTACTCTCGTATGTACTACGCTCTTTGAAACTGGCAGTTAATATAAATAAAGTCATTGAATTTTTTTAACTTTAAAATGTAGAATGTTACATAAAGGAATTAATATGTTTTGTCTTTCGTAAAACAATATTTTTTTATTAAAAACACATTAAACTAGGAAAATGTACTAATTACCAAACGAAAATATATCTGAAGTTATTAATCTTTCAAGGTTTTCTCTATAAAGAAACACTCTGCTATGTGGCGGGAATCAACATTTTTAATTTATCCTACGGTATTCGTGTTTTCACACAATTCTATTGAGAGACGCGAAACGAACTAATTAGAAACATCTAGATTCTAGACAAATAACGGATTTCAAAGCCAAAATTGTATTGATCTGAATATGCCTACAGAGCTCATTAAAATTAAGTTGATCCATAACATTCTAAGCTTAGAAATATTGTTCTCTATTTTTTTCTACGGAAGCTTACGTTTAATTCATGAACTTTATACAGAATACATATTTTTAAATACTGACTTACTGAATAGTGTTGGCCTAGTGGCTAGGTAGGTTCGATCCCCGGCAGTGCACCAATGGATTTTCTTTCTATGTGCGCATTTAACATTATTTAACATTATCGTGAGGAAACCGGCTTGCCTTAGACCCAAAATGTCGACGGTGTGCGTCAGGCACAGAAGGCTGATCACCTACTTGCCTACTCGACTTAAAAAATGATCAAGAAACAGATACAGAAATCTGAGGCCAAGACCTAAAAAATGTGGCAGCGCCATTGTTTTTTTTTAATTTAAGAATACATTCTATAACAAGCATATCTGGAGTCCTATTGTTTTATATCCGTCGAAACAATTTTTGCTTCGTCACAAATGGATCCTACCTAATGTTAAAAAAAACAGCCTCCAAACGCGCTGTATTTAGTTTTTAAAAATACTTTCTCGTACTTGTGGCATTATGTTTAAGTGGTCTAGAATCTATGGAGGCCTAAATTCACTGCTCTGTATTTAACTAACTCAAATTAATTAGTCCTTTTAAACCGTCTATTGTTTTTTCCGTGTGAAGGAGTTTGCTTCAACATTCACGTGAAATTGAATTGCACAAATTCCTCTGGCTTACGATTCAACACATAGCCAAGGAATCGATCGAAGTAGAGATATATACACGGTGTTGTATATAAATGAAATTAAGAAAACACTTTTTAAACGGATTGAAGCTATGTATTAATTTTAAAATTATGTAAATAAATATAAGTTTTTAATAATAATACATAGCTTCAATCCGTTTAGAAAGTGTTTTCTTAATGTGTAAAAGCTGTGTTAACAAAAGACAATACTATATAAATGAAATTTTCAATAGATAATTATAAAATTTATGAGTGTGTTAAAAACTAAAGGGTTCCATATTGTCTTCAAGTGTGTGATTGTTGTTGTTTAAACTTCTAATTATTAACTAAAATGTTTATATGTAACTTAACTAAATGTAGGTTACATAACTACTGATTAAAATTTCTTGAATTACTTACTTGAAATCTAGAATTTTTCAATACCAGTAGAGTACTTTTTAATAGACTAATGTCGGACGCACGAGTATTGGGTATTGAGTAATCTGATAGGAAGTCATTTATGATAATAAAAATATATCTGTATTCCGACTTAGTAGACTTTCCAGTATCTACACGAGGCATTGCCATTGCTATAGATAAATGCTAATTTACTATATTTTATGATCTAGCAGTATATTGTATATTATCTCAATATTTAATATCTACCATTACCATTCATGAAGAATAAAAATACACTTTTACAGTTTCAATCTTTCTCAATTTTGTAATTAAATTCTTAAATCTGATAGGCGCTCGTTCTAACTCTCCAATATTCACGATCTGCAGTCAACCAGTCGTTCAAAATTGGCTAAAACTTAGTGAAAAGTTTTATACACGGCTGAGTAATGGGAACACGGTCTATTTGCCAGTATATCGAGTTAATTCGTGTTTAGCAAAGTTGTGGGTAGACTGAAAAGTTTGTAGTGAGGTGTCAGGCCAACGTCTTATCGTGGCTTCGATACTTTAAGTCGCGCATCGTGAGCTGTGTTTATAAGTTACTTTACACTTCATTAAAACTGATACATCATTGGAAATTTTATATGACAAACGGCAATCCTTAAAATACAGATGCCGCAGCCCACGGACCCAATTTTAGTGGGCGACTCTGCCAGCCATTAAGAGAACGGAGTGGGCCGACTCCTTTTTTGAAGTTTGGAGGGTGTATATATCAGGAAAGACCTATATGGGAAGTCAATTCCACAAATTGAAATTGCCTAGCGAAGTGGACTGTTGAAGACATCCAACTATCGAGGTGGTGCTCGTACCTTAAATTATTTCGGCTCGTGCGATAATATGCAGGAATGAGTTCAAAAAAAATACTCATAGCAAGCCGATATAGATTGATGATCCGTCAAGCCCTCCGCTGAATTTGGCCAAGAGGAAGTAGCTGGTATTTTGTGGCACCGGCTTAAACATGTCAGTCCCGATGTGAATCCGGCCTCAGCCTTGTTAAAAGGTAATTTAGTCTAGCCTAATTACCTTAAAAGGACTTAAGTGTTTAATTAATATCAAAACTGATAGTCTCTTTATAGAGACACTTTGGTCTATTTAAATTCATTAAAATCTAAATTTTCTCTGCTATATCTAAAAATACAAAATAACTCCCTTAAGAATTTACAAATCAACGTGCTAACTGCATTAATGAGCCGTATTCGATCTTCATAAGTTTTATATAAAAAAATTACACATATTAAACTTTAAAAAAAACCATTTAATCTTACGCCAAGTATTGGGCCAGAAAGAAATTGTTATTTGATACTTTAGAGTGGACTGCATTTCGAAGGTTATTATTGTTGTACACAAATATTGTCCAAATAAAAATTTAATAACACACAAATATAGTAAATACCATATCCAATATCCTAGTATATACTATTTTTTCATATTTATTCTTACCCACAGAGTAGTAATAATAATTGAAACCTATAATAAATTTAAAATTTTTGATCCTTGTGACAGTGTACCTTCTATGGTGGCATTTCCTGGGTGTATTGCAAATGAATTCTTTAGTTTTCGATAATTTTTTTAAGATTTGTATATTGAACATGACATAAATGCGATAATGTTTCACGATTTTCTACGAATAATGTTCAGTTGATACATGCATATTGTATACTAGTAATAGGTATCTAACAATAAATATATTTCTTATAGAAAATTCCCTATTTAAAGGTTGGGTCAGAACAATAGTTCTAATAAGTATCTAGCACTAGTAATATCTTTATATCTATTTAGTATTTATTTCTGCAATAATTATAAATATCGCAATTCAGCGTGAAAATGCTGCTAACGTTAAAGTTTCACTGTCACAGACCCACAGATACCAAACTTTTTAAATTTGTTTGAATTTTTTAAAATAATAACATTTATAATAATATAATTTTCAGCCATAGAATGAACATATATATCTTCTATATTGTATTATTTTGACATTTTTGTATCTGCCGTCAAACGTCTGTCGAGTAGTTCACTCACGGGGTCACTCTGCATTTTCTACCGCATATACCATGGAGTGTTCAGAGGAGTTGTTCGTATTAATACCTGCTGCTGAGTTTCATCATCGGACGTCGAGGCAGAATACAAAATTCCACCCGTATCACCTCGACGTCCGCCGTTCCACGACTGAGCGATTTTCAAGGCAAATTTTGCCGCGCACCACCGCTATGTGGAACCAGCTGCCCACTGAAGTATTTCCGAACCAATCCGACTTAGGGTCCTTCAAGAAAAGAGCGTACAAATTCTTAAAAGTCCAGCAACGCACTCGCGAGCCCTCTGGCATTGAGAGTGTCCATGGGCGGCGGTATCACTTAACATCAGGTGAGCCTCCTGCCCGTTTGCCCCCTATTTTATAGAAGAAAAAAAAGTTTTATTCCAATATTAAATTTCATTTATTAATCTTATAAGTGGTAAATGAATTCACGTTTAAGTAATTCAATTGAATATAACACAAACCTTACCTTACCTTGAATAGCTCTGTGTTTCGATATTCTCCTGAGTTAAAGACGATCAGTGGCGCAAGCTAACTGCCAATAAATTACACGTTAAGGTTCTTAGGGATAGCCTCGGATCTCGGCAATCGGGTAATGTAGCACCACTCAAGGGCCTTGCCGCCACAGAACACTCACGCGCAGTTATTAAACAATTATAACTGAGACAATTCATGATGATTCGAGAGAATTGTTATTGATTAAAGTATTTTACATTGTACAAACAATCTTTCTTTATTGCTATTCCCTGAGTTGATGATTGGATTTATATTATACATTGTAGAAGCTCTATTTTAAGGGCATATATATATTTAAATACACTTGTTCATATTTACAAAGTTATAATAAAATATGTCTTTACTAAGATATCATGGAAGACTACGATCTAGCCTAACTTAAGATTAATAAGTAATTTAAGTCTAACCTAATTTATTTAGGATATTTAACATAGAAGTGTACTATGTCTACTTAAAATAAATGGAAGACACTCTGTTTTATAAATGTTTTGTCTCGTTGCTTTAATGTGTGTGAATGTGTTGCTTACTAATAACACGAATATGGTGAAACATTGGTATGCTATGTTAGTATATGTCACTATAGGAGTCTTTTTGTTTTCTTTACTAACGTAGCAACTAAGATGAATTTGACTCTAACTAAAACTAAATTCAAATAATTATTTTTCCTATACTTCATTCATAGCTCGCTCGACATTAGAACATCACCAAAAAAATTATGTTAAGATAACAGTGGTATCCCAATTATGTGACCAATGAAAATACTCGTAACAAGGTATACCAATATTACTCCGTAACTGTGAGTTTTTAAAGCTGTTTTGCCGGGCACCACCACTATGTGGAACCAGCTGCACACTGACGTCTTTCCGAACCAATTCGACTTAGGGTCCTTCAAGGAAAGAGCGTACCAATTCTTAACAGGCCGGCAATGTGAGTGCCTATGGGCGGCGGTATTACTTAACATCAGGTGAGCCTCCTGCCTGTTGGTACATATTGCATTGTTACATAAAAAAATATAAGCTGAATTTACAGCACACATTATAATAATCTTTTATGGCTTTTATTTCTTTTTTTTTAATAATAATAATTTATTGCAAGAATATGGTACAAAAAGGTGGTACAATAGTAATTTAGCATATTCTGCCATACCCGCGCAAATTTGTCTTTAAAGGAGTTTTATATTTTACATTATTAGTCATATTAAAATTGGTTTTGTCCGATAAATGTATACTGTGGAACATCCATAAGGGAATCGTCTCGATACCTTTGACGTGATACAATGAAATCCATTAGCTCCTACATTCTGAGAATTTGTCAACGTCATCATTCAGCTTGTCAAACATCGCATACGTATACACTGTATCGACGAATGATTTATTATTCGGGTTTACTCAATACAGTCCAATATTTATCAACGTTAATTAATCGCTTGTACAAATAGATACGCCTTCCTTCAGGACATTTCATAATAATTGAATTGTATGTGCCAAAGTGTGGTTAACGTGTTTTAACATCTCTCATACTCCCTATTTTTTAAATGATATATTCAGCCATTTTCCCGAAGGGGTATACTGATCAGATAGCCTAGCCGTAGCCGTGTCCACTTGCTACGGCTCTGACATACCTCTCACTTCATCCACTTTTATGACATTGACCGTGCTTACTTGTCAGTTAAAATAAACAGAGATACAGAGTAGAACAAGGGCTGGCTAGTTTTAGGGCCATCCTTATATCCCGCAGTGCCTGCTAGACCCGCTCTTTGGCATGGTAATTTGGGGTCGGCACGCGTCACTTGCCCCATGCCCCCTTCGCCCCCGTTTACCCGAAGCCTCCAGCTCTGATTACATTACTCCTCTCGGCGTACCTAATGTATGCTAATCGCTGCTTTGATGACAAATTGCTTCCAAAGTCATCTCGCAACATCTATTACACGATATTGCATGCCTCTTATATTGGAAAATAGGATTTGCAAAAGGAATTTTCAGTAAGCGACATTCAAAGCCAGGAACTAGCTTTTCTTTACCACTAACTATATAAAATTAATTACGTTATGAGGACTCGATATGATCGTTACGACTACCCGCAAAATATGAAAAATATTACACTTTACTTGAAGATTATTAATTATCACACAAAGGTGTGTTGGTAAATGATATTGGTAACATTGACTGGCGCCCCTGACGCTACTTCTGCATTGTAGTTTTTTTCGGTATGTTAGTAATAAAATAATATTGGCAAACAAACATAGGCCACATTGAACCATGGGGTAAACCATGAAACACAACGTAAAAGTTTCATTATTTTATTTAAAACTAAAATTGCAAAATATTGAGCACATCCTTTAACCGTGTAATTTTTGTGTACTTTAGTTTAAACTATATTTATTTAATAGTTGTTAAGGAGGAAAAAGTTCCCATTATATACAATGTATATTACAGGGGGCTTGAGACAAAATGACTTCGACAGTCGTGACTCGCTAACGCTGAGCGAATTTGTGGAAATGACATAGGTTTTGTCACGTCACCATTTTCATAGAAAAAGTGACTTTGTTTAGGCCCCGAACAGTAATTAAACAAGAAATAATTGTTGAAAATAATAAATAAATGAACCATTCTTTTCATTTTTTTAACATTCTTTATAATCAAAACACCGTAAATGTGAAAAATATAAATGCAACAGTTTTCCAATAACATTTAAAACATTTGTGAAGTACACACTTTCATAGTATTGTTTTTTTGTTAAAATAGCTTTTACACATTATGAAAAACACTTTTTGAACGAATTAACCCGTCATATTTTAGTCGATATCAACTTCGGGGCAATAAATACAGATAAAACAACATTCTCTGCAGCTGTGTCCTTTGACATTTAACACCTTTTGTCTTCAGTCACCGTGACCACGCACGCTGAAAAGCACGCGAAACGTCGGCAAATAAAATTTAGAATTATGTAAATAATTATACGTTTTTAATAATAATACATAGCTTAATCCGTTCAAAAAGTGTTTTTTTTAATACACACTTTCAGTTCTTCGTATATATAAAATAAAATTAAAATGATTGTTAGACATTTAAATTAAAAGAATATAAATTACACTCAATGAATGAAGAAAAACAAGCCAAAACATTGGCATTGCTGAGGCGTTTCTTCGACTGTCATTCTACATGAAGGCATTTCTTAACCACACTTACTACAAACACGTTTTTCTATAGATTTTCGCTTTCGTATTGACAAGTAACAACATACCAAAGCCCACATACTCATCGTTACAGCCATAAATTACCTGAAACCGATGTTAATTTGTCGGGGATAAGCTATTACGACCCGGGAGTAATTCTCCGGCAGAAGGGACATGCCGGGGTCTCATTTCAATTGGCGCAAACGGGCGGAATTGGGCATAGCCGTAAACAATACAAGTTGTCCCATTAGCGTCGCTTTGAGCTACTGGGCTTTACTTTGTATACACTACTCACAAGTTGAAATATAGTGTATGTATTTTTAACAAAACTTAAGTTGCATCTATCTTGATATTTATGAACGAGCGTCTAAGATATTATTAGTATTGATTAGTCACACAAGGCCTGTTGTAACGACGATGCGAACTAGCTGTATTTTTTGTATAAAGTATTGTACAGTTTACATTACAAATAAGCTTACATGAAATTAACCAAACAATATCTATTAATGTATAAACTACAGATAACCACGAATCGAACAGTAATAACTATAAGTAACGTTTATATCTGGTGGGACCGCCATGCCGAAGCAGTGAGCGACCACACAGCGCGCCATGTTTTTTCAGCTCATGGTACATAATCTTATTTTTTATGTCTTTATTTTAGCAAAGCAATTTTACACGAAGTTACATAAGTTATACTTTAATATTTGCTAAGCAACTTATATTTTTATTTTAAAAGAATTCGATAAGACAGTGCAACTAACCTAACTTAAATTTCAAATTTCTCACTATGTGAATGCAATTCTTTGAGAAATAACGTGTATTTGAACAAAACTTTGTATTTTAGCTACAGGTCATAGTTTAGATTAAATCTTATAGGATACTATAAGTTCACACTGTTAAAAAAGTTTCATTGATTAGTAACCATGTTTAAGATCTCAACATTTATATACGTTATGCATATGCTATAATTACACTTATATATATATTTGTTTTTATATTATTTTTTGTATAAGTATTTAGCTTTCTGGTTTGTAGGTGATTCTGAACCGTTGCTGTATTTATAATAAAAAAACTTTTACATAAGTTGAAGTTGTATGCCTTACAGATAGTTAAAAAGTTTATATATACTCTTTAAAGTATAACAAAAAACGCTCGCACTCATGCTTGATCATAGCAAACAAACAAATAATTAAACTATAAACAAATAAACAAACAATAAAGTGTAGAGCAGTGATGGCCAAGTAGCTGCAGCTTGCGAATCTCGTCTCTAATGTCTTAGGCTCTAACCGCCTGTACACCAATTAATTTTCCGTTTATAATATGCGCACACGAAGCTCGAACGATGAAGGAAAATCGAAAAAGGTCTTGGACCCAAATAAGTCGATGGCATGTAACAGGCACAGAATCCTAATCACCATAAACACCAAATGTTCACGAAACACAAACCTGAAACCCAGACCAGTTGGGCGGCCATCGATACACAATTTAATACTAAACTAATAAGTTCTGAGTATATACCTCGTTACGATATATCCTTACCAAGAATAAAAGTACACAATTGGCAGTCGTAAGGATCTGGATATATTATATTAGTTTGGAAACAATAACAGAGGTTAGACTGATACCTTGCCTTTTAATGATTCACAAAACGAACTAAACACACACTACAAAATAAAAATGTCTCTAACATAATGCTAGTGAAACAAAGACCAAAAATTGGCTCAATCCAGAAAATGTGGCCGAGTTAAAATATTTTACATCACATTCATCAAAATTTATTAAACTAAAATTATGTATTTCGAACAGGTAGCTCCACTGTTTTCCTGTTTTAAGTGCTTATTATATAAATGATATGCAAAACTGTTGTATGCGTTAAGTTGCAGTAATGTATTGTATGTAGGTCTGGGAGAGTTATGGCTCTCGTGCAACGTGCAGGCCGGGCGTTTCTAAATCTCTCGCTATCAGATCGCACAGCTGATTTGTGTCTACTGTTCATTTCTCTTAGGAAATCTCTGAACCGAATTCGTGAATTTATTCACAGCCTCACAACGCTATAACTGTATTAGGCTGATGACATACATGTTGAATAATTTCTGTAGAATTTTTGTATAAAAGTTTTGGTCATTTGCGACTTACAACTCAAAAAATTACGCTTATATGGCTTAAGTAAGCTCTTATATTTTTAAGAATGTAATAAAATCGTGAATTAATAACTAATGTGTATCATATGTTCTGCGATATTTTTTTAGGTAGCTAAAAGCTTTTTCAGCTTCCTAAAAAAAGCGTTCATAAAAGCGATAACAGGGTTTTCAAATATTAAACATTAGTATGTTGTAGTCATAGGTGGAAAATCACTTCCCAAAACCCACGTCGATATCTCACAGGTATGCACAGGTTGCATCTGATATTATCTCATCCATCTTAGTTCCAAATGGCCGCATAATTACCAAATAAGCCTAAGACCGGCCAGGTGTCAGCTGGGAGTACACCATTTCGTAATTGAATCGAACCGCCACTGGACACACTTCGCCCATATTTGAATTTTAAAAGCTCTCTAGGATTTATGATTGGAATATACGGATCCATATACCCTATTGCACGCTTTTAAGCTTTAAATATTTAAGCGGACTGTTTTCTCGATTGTATAAGGAATCAGTACAGTACTGAAAAACGTCAACAAAATATTCATTATTAATAGATTATCTCTAATGATTGGTTCATTATTTATATTTGAAGCACGCACTCGTCTGTTAAGTAAAATGAATTCACTTCCCGTCCCTATTCGCTTAGCTCCTTCTCTATCTTCCTTTAAACTTCTTCTGTACAAACATTACCTGTCCACATCGTATCCCTAGCTTTCTTACTAACTGACGTCAGACTTATCTTAAATTATCGTGATTTATGTGTCTTTTTACTTTTATTTTTAATGTATCATCTTTTTAGTTTAGTTTTTTTTTTTGTTGTTCCTGTTTAGTTTTGTCTTAATAAATGTGTATTACATGTATTTTTGCACTACTTATGTAATTTAATACATTTTTATTATTTCTTTACTCACAGTGGTTGCCTAGAAGAGATCGCTCGAAAGCGATAAAGCCGCCAGTTGCCCTACTTAACCTACCTACCTAAATATTGTAGTGTAACGAAGTGTAAATAATTAAAATGCCTACTTTTTACACACTGACTTAAGGCATTGGTCAATAAATAGTTAAGAAGTGAATGGTGAAATGGCATGCATAAACTATACGACCTGCATTCTCACCTTTATACTATATAGTCTTTTATATGTTGTTGCATCTTGTTATTTCATACTTATGAAAACATTAAATATCAGTTTTATTTACAAAGTTTTTCGGCTCTCGACGTGAGATCTAAAAAGCAACAGCGATCAAACAATTTTCATATCGTCCGATAGTCGCTTTGACGATACAATTTTGTGTTATTGAAGCTCGTATTAATTTCACCCAAGCTTTCAATTTGTACTAAATGAACAAACAATGTTGTTTCAATAAAAATATTCGCCAGTTAATGTATTCATCAGCACTCCTGTTCAAATTTAGATTGATTAAAAATTCAAAAGTGGAAATCCTACGTTCATTTGTTTCAATATTGTAGTAAGATTTAAAAGATTTTTTAATTTTGAGGAAGTAACATGTATTTTTTGTCAAGGGAATGTTGTTCGCTGTTGCAGCGTCCCTAGAACAGTATGTAAAAAATGGATTCTGAGATAGTCAAATTAGCTGAATTCGATTTTACAGAGGCCTTACTAAATGTTTTGGCATGACTCTGAGGTTCCAAAAACTAACACAGGCACGCAAGTTTATAACGACTCACAACTACACTCTCAAAACGCACACACACCCATTCACCTACTCATACATTCATGCATACTTGAGGTATTACACGACTTTAGTTTGATTAGATGTAACACTGAGACTAATCTTTCTTTTTTAAGACTCCAAAAAATTTTTTTTTGGAAAGTCAAGGAAAGGAAGCAAAATATTACACATTATTGGTGGAATATCATTATTTATTTAATTAAAGTGGTATTTCCTGGACACCGACACGAACGAATTTATTAACTCTCAGACTACGAGTGATGATCCGTCTTTCTTCACTATGTTACCAAAGAAACCTGAAGAAACCTTTTCGCTTTTGTAAATGTTTGAACATTTTTGTAAACATTATGCATTATATTATTAGCTATACTTTTAGAAGAATTGTTTGTTTTTATATAGAGAAAGTTGTGGTGGCCGATACAGTGGAAGACACGACATCCACCATGTATCACGGAATAATTGGAATCTAGTTTCCCACAACATAGGGGTTCCTCAGTGTGGGGACTAGCGTTATAATAATTTGGTTACAACCATATTTTTGTCACGAATAAAGTTTTATTATTATTAATAGAATATAAAACATGTATAGGCTTGACATTTGTCTACGCTATGTATAGCCCAACGTATCGAATATATCTTTTTTGAACGGTGAATTCGACTACCAGCGTTAAAATCAGAAAATGCCAATCCCTTGTAAGACACGATTGAAAAAGGCTATTATTAGATCTGATAATGACCTTTTTGCGTGCAAAAAGATGAGTAAACTGTTGTTAAACTAATATAGCAGAGAAAAATATTTTCCATTAAAACGGGCGTAAAGTAGGTGAAAACGCTAAATATGTCAGTAAATATTAACAAATCGGTGGCACAACATATCGCCACAAATCGCACGGCATATTGATGGCGTGCCGAGTGCCAAGTGGCAGCCATTCCGCGACATTGCACTTATTTACGAGATGTCGTATATTACGCGCGGCTGCGCCCTACCATTTGGGATGGCTTTTAACTTGGTGACACAAATTGCCATACATGCGCTAATATTTAACATTATTATCTCACTGAAAGAAGGGAATATAAGTGCTAACTTAGCTGGGAACTATGATTTCTATATTTAATTAGTTTCTAAGGAAAAGTTTCAAAGTTTGTTTAATTACTGATGAAGTTCGTAACCTAATTGATTGGCCAATTCAGTACCCAAACAGAGATTAGATCGCGGTCCTCTATAGCTTTTCAGTCCTGGGTTCAGTTAGTGGCGAAAAGACCTCTTTGTGGACCTCATGTCAAACAATCTAAATATAATAACATAAATATAATATAAATATGCCGCGGATTCGAACCGATTATTATTAGCCAAATAGTTATAACTATCGTTATTTTGAAATAAGTCGATCAAGAGCAACTTAACTCGAAGATCGATTTAACGCACTATTGACTTTGACACATTGATAATTTAGTATTGTCTTTTAATAACATAACGTTTACACATTTAAAGAAAACACTTTTTTAACAGATTTAAGCTATGTATTATTATAAACTTAATAACATAATTTTAATTTTTTTCCGACGTTTCGCGTGCTTTACAGCGTGCTCAGTCACGGTGACTGCAGACAAAAGGTGTTAAATGTCAAAAAGTATCACAGCTGTAGAGAAAGTTATATTATTTGTATTTATCTGTCAACTCCGGGGAAATAATTGTTTTCTTTACATTGACAATTTACTAACTGTAAGATGTCTATAATATTGCGTGGTGTTGCCAATCTAATAAAACAAATGTCATGGTGTTCTTGAGTCACGTTTGCGTCCTGTCCCATATAAAACTGCACAAGACGGGTTTCATTTAAAATAACACTTTGGAAAGATTCCTTGGTTAATAAGTAATCAATGACGCAAATGTCCCAAGCCCCGTTAAATATTTCTGAACAGTTATGTACGGATGTATTCCGAGGTATAATTTTGGAACAATCGTCACATTTTCCCTACAAAAACCAATGAAAAGAGGGTTGCAAGACGCGAATAAAAGGTCTGACGTTTAATTATTAATGAGTTTGTTGGATGACGTAATAACAAAGTTGTGCGGAAAATTTCGGTGTATAGCTTGGCTTCAGATCGATTTCACGGGAAGTTGCCTAACATCTGATATTATGCTTTGAATTAATAATGAGCGCGCCAGTCGACTTGCCTCTGTTCACCGACTCAATTAGCCAAAAGCTACGCAAGCATGTAATATATGCGGCGATAGGAAAATCAAGGTAAATAAATTACGTCAAAAATAACTTGGTGTAAGTATAGTGCGCAGTGCTTAAGCGGGCAACACACAGCTCGTGTGAACACACCACACTTAAGCATGAATTAATGAAAACGTAGATTATCTCAAAAATTCACCACGTTTAAGGCACAGCATTGATCTATTTGTCTATAAATAGTAATTATAGAAATATATGCAAGACATACTAAGACTATTTTACAATTATTATAAATAAACATTTAGACATTTTCAAGCATTGCTTCAATAATGTGTATGATAATCCGGAATCTGAAATTCTTTTCAGGTACATACAGTCTTAGCAATGCTGGAAGCAGACCCATACCGTCTGTTGTACCTCTAAAAACATTAAGTGCAAACCAGATTCCTTTTTTCCTCTTTCCGCGGATCAAGTGTTTCACCAAGCAAAAACGGAGACAGACTGTACTGTTTTCATTAATTAATCCTCATTGGCCTTGTTCCGTGCCAAAGGTTATTAAGAATTCGGCCTATCAATAACTAAGGTATATTAATAATGCTGCTGTACGCAGCCTGTGGCACTGCATGTACGCAGCCCTTATATGCTCGCAAAAACAAAAATAACTAGTCTGGCCATAAATACTGTTACATAAAAACTTTTCTTGTTGTCAACTTTTTCATTATTTTGAATTTGGAACACGTATATTATTTAAAAATAGTTCTTTTGATTTTGCGCTATTTCACATGTTTTTTCGTGCTCGTTAGCAAATTACAATATGGAATGGGGTGTTAAAGATAATAGGATGGCAGTGATCGCCTTGCACAATGGGTATGGAGGTGCAGTCATATTCCAGACACTTCAAAAGCTTGGTGTCAGCCGTATGTTCGTATATCGTACTATCACTTCGTCTGTCGAAGACGAGAAAAGATCGGGGGGCCGCGTGCTGTTACAACTACAAAGGCTGTTAATGCTGTTAAAGCCTCATTGGGCAGCAAAAAATCCTATCGCCAGAAATGAAGAATCCCGCTAGGACTCTGTGACGGATTATAAAGCAAGACTTGAAGCTGGGTGCTTATTATCGATATACAGGGAATGGCGTAAATAAATCTTTACAGTTAAATGGAGTGGATCGATCAAAACGCCTTCTGTCGCGATATGCTGATGAAAAGCACAGACTTTTTGATTTGCAATTGAGATTGCAATAATGAAGTATTCATACTTCAACAAAAACTTGTCTGTTTATTTATTAACCAATAATCAATTAACACTATAACAGAAACAAAATGGAGTTTTTTATTGAGGAGATGAAGACACCTCTCTCTCTTCAGTCGGTGGTCGGTAAAGAAACATGTGGAGTGGATAATCCACCGGTTTCTGTCTAGCGCCTCTATTAAGTACAGTTTTGAGGACTTTAACTTGATCGTTCCATCTAGTTTCTGGACGACCACGTGATCTTTTGCCTTTTGTGCTACCAACTACGATGAGTTTCTTCAAGTTCTCTGTCGATATGGCCAAAATATGAAATAATTCATTATCGGCACAAAGTAGACAGACATGTGGTACATGGCCTAGGAAAAAAACAATTGGTTTAATATGTTTTTAAATGCAGCAGTAGAGGAGTTCGAAAATAGAACATCACTGCATCAAGTAAACTACACATCGTAAAGTATTGTTTCAGAGAGTAGTGAACAACAACAAAAACAAGTGACGGCTATGAACACAATCTATCAAATGACGTCTTTGGTTCAGTAAAAGTTTTATATTTTATTTCAGTGTAATCTGTACATTAATCTAAATATATGAGCTATCAGAACACCCTTATCTAGCGATGTCCTATCATAGTGTTTCAGATTTAGTTCGTTCCCGAGACCATCGCCTATACTGTATTAGATAAATTTATTGTAACCACATAAACCAAATTTTTTGATCGCAGCCCACGATCCATTACTCCCCACTTAGTATGGATGAGAGGATCAGAGTGGAATTACTTTTGTAATCTTTCACGTGTCTCGCGTCTTGGCCGACAACCATCCACAGTGTTATGACATGTACAGTGGACTAGCTTGTACCCGAACGTAGTGGTCTGACTTATTTTTCGTGTTATTTTTTATCAAATGAACTCTTGGGCTATTTAAGGTTGGGGTTTAAGTGTACAGAAGTTAACCAAAGACTTATGCTGGCGTCTGGTGATTACAGAGCTGGTGCTTTCTTCTCTTAACGTGTCACAATAGCTTGTATTGCTGTGAGCGTTAAAAGTACCCTGTCATAGAAACCAAATATTTGAAATTTATGTTAGTGTGCTATTTATGATTATGTATATTATACATACAGAATAGGATTCTATTTTTATCTTTGTGTTTGTTCATAACTAAACTATATTGATGATAATTTACACTGTTGTATGAAACATCAACCCTATATTCAACAGACGCTAAACGCACGCAAATAAAATTCTAAAGTTCTGGTTTCATAAAAAAATAATCACTATTCTATAATTATTTGTTGAGTCACTGCAAGAGTTTTTATACTATATCTCAGTTACGAATATCGCATTAGTAATGGATTCATGGAATTTATTTTGATATGTGATTTGAGAATGTATTGATATCTAAAGTACACGTTGAAAGCTTTAATTTAAGCTTTGATATTAATTTCAGTATGTCGAAATATATAACGACAACTAAGTTAATTATACTTTAAGATAGGTAACAGTTTTTAAACCATGGTTCTATGAACTTTTAACTGCATTTTGATAACCTAAATATTATAACAACAGTTGGAGGTCGTATCTCTCAGGGAAGGACCCCAACAAAGAAATCGGACTTTAGAAGACTTCCAGCCATGAAGGCGATCCTGATGAAATGTTGAATTAATACGGCTCGTACGGAGTTGAAACGAAGCAGGAGGAACCCAAACAATTATTCAGATCACTCAACATAGTAGAATACGAACACTTTGTAGAATACACATAGAGCAATGTGAACTATTCACATCATCCTCTGAAAAGTATGGTTGAAGTTTTATTAATGGCATAAATACTTATAAGTAGTAAAATGTATATTTAAAAGTGTAAAATTAAATATTGTGTTAGAAACAGCGCTACAATACAGAGCAGCGGAGTCAGAACAGCGCGGTTTCCGGCTCACTATCGCACCTATTGTTCAACTCTTTCAATACTTCATTATCAGTTCTCTTCTATACGGCCAACAATTTCTGTATTTGTTATAGAATACGTAGAATAATTAACAAAATGAATGTTAAAGTAAGGTCATGGTTAGTAATAGTATCGTATATACAAATAGGTGTAGGAGATGTACTCAACAAAATGTGAACAATCAAACTTCAAAGAATTTGTTAGTGGTGGATTTTCTTGCATAATGATTTTTTGTTTAATAATTTCCCACTATAATTTTTCCAACTAAAATAATTTACGACTATCAAAATTTTTAAATTTCCATTATAGCGCTAAAACCTTAATAAAACGATAAGACAGACGACAACATATGCAAGGTAAAAATGCTTTGGAAATGTGGTGTTGGAGGTGAATGATTAGGATTACCTGGACAGGAAACAAACGTGTCTATACTAAGAAAAAAAAATCAAAACAAGTAAGAAAATCGTCTTTCGATACTCTGTTAACCAGAGATCCAGAAAGTTTAGAAAAACTTATCGTGACTTGAGAGGAGGGAACAGGTCTCAAGGTCAATCTCCTACTCGCTAGAGCGATTAAATAAAGGGACTTACAGGACTTACATCAGGCGCAGAGACTTGACGAAGATAGGGAGGAGTGGAGGAAGTTGTGCAACAAGTGGTTGCCCATGTAAAATATATACTAAATAAAAATGTGTTAATTAATTTGACAATAATTCAATAATATGTGTATGATCTGGTAACCCTTTCAAGTAAAAAAAACCTGTGTCAGGGTTGCTATACGTGAGTAACGTGAAAATGTTTAGAACTGGCCAGTTAGAAACATTGCAAATGAAAACCTTTTTTGGATTTCAATTTTAGAACTCTTTGGTAACCTAATGTAGTATATTGCATTCGTTTGTCATTTGTTTTTGTTAATTGGCGGCAAATCTAAAACTCTTGTTACACATGAAAATTTTTGGTCAATGATTTATTATGACTTTCGTTGTGGGCAGCTCAACTACAAAGCTATGATAGGCTGCGATTAGCATTGCTTAATGAAGCCCCATCTCGTGCCACTATTTACAATTGGTTTAACGAGCTTAAGCATGGACGTAGCAATCTCAATGATGATCCGCGTGAGGGATATTCTTTAACAGCGACAGTAGACGCTGTTAAAGATTTCTCATTTTCAGTATTACCTAGGTATTTACAGTATCCCAGTTTAATATTGCCACACTTTCAATTTTCTAACAGCCGTATAGAATGTGCGGGAGCAAAGCTATTGTAACTTTAAATAAGTTATGTTATCGCAAGTGTACCGTGATTCCTATAGAAATAAATTACAATTGAAATGTGAAATGAACCACACAAGTTTGAAAACTTTGTCCCAGCTCACAAAGGAATAAATAGTGCAGCGTCTCACAGTGTGTCGTGTATTCAGATCAATGAGGAGTGAGACGCGTACTCACAATACCGCATTGAGGGATCACAATGCCGCACTTGTGGAACGGCTCAATGGAACCTCGCGCCTGCCTTACTACAATATTTTACATGGAGTTAAGGTGCTAGATATTATATTATGCCGAGTCGTTTTAGAAACCTTGTTGCTTTAATTATTTGCTACTATTATTTTCTTTATTCCTACCTAATTATGTATATTGTATATTCGCGAATGCTTGGCGGACCCATGCTTCAATACAAAGAGTCCCCTCGAGTTGTTTGCTGCGATATTGCTGGCTGATCGATTGGATGGATCTTTTTAACGCTGCGCCTTCTAAAGTTCTCGTGTTATTTATACAGATACATATTTTCTATAAAATATTTTGATAAGTATCTCATCTGTTCTCCTTGTAATATGTATGATGTTTGACAGCAAAAGTAAAAGAAGCTCAAAAGCTCGTAGTATACAACGTCAGGATTTTTCAATTATCCTTAAAATAATTATTATTTTAGTCCTACAGTACTGTCGCATGTATTAATTATTAACTGTAGCAGTTGGAGGCAGTGCCTTTTAACCTTAAGGGCGTGCGTTCAAATTACGGCTATGCATCAATAGACTTCTTTGCCTAATTTAAAAGATGGTTGAACAATTTGATCTTTTTTGTATTAATATACAAAACATTCTACTGATTTTTTTTGCAAAATTTCGGTCATAAGGACGTAACAGGTCAAGTAAACCTCAAAAAAAAATTTTTTTATTTATTTTCTCCCATATAACATTTACAACAATAAATAAGATTACAGCTGAGAAGGTATTGGGAGACTGGTTTCCAAACTAGGTAAGAACCTGTGATATGGATAACCAGGCTTCCATTCACAGCAAAGTCATATTGAGTGGTAACAAAAAGTACATATGCATATGTATATGGGAAGGCAAACAAATTTAACGTTATAAATAAGGAAAATAAAACAAAACAAAGCAGTCGACTAGTTAGGAGTTAGTAGTAATAAAGTCGTTTGGGTGTGTGTATGTGAGTGTGATAGTAGGAGAGGGTATGTACGCGTGAGTGAGTGAGGGTTAGAAGGGTTTGTGTGTATGTAAGGCACACACCTGAGAACATTTGTAATACAATCTGAATAAAATACGTTACACAACCAAAAACTAAATGACAAAACGGAAAAGAATGGCCAAATCTAGTTGTAAATATCGCAGCAATAACGCGTCGGAAGCGCACCGTTCACGCTCGTTCGCCCGTCGATTTTGCAGCGCACGCGACGTTCTGCGCCTGCTTCCGCTTCCGTCGCGCGCCGCCCTTTGTTTGCCACCTCATTGTATCGCTATTGTTTTCGTCAATATTCCTACCGTACACTGCACGTAACTTTTTATTTATGTGGTTAACGAATAATAGTGGTGTATCACATTGTTTAAAGCATGTTTTATTCGAAAAGTTATATTGGGAATTTAAATATAAGATGAAGCTTACTCATAAAACTCACTGATGAAGCAACAGGCGGCTTACCACGTAGAATTAAAGTTTTTGTACCACATAATAGAGATATTGGCTACGGATATTAAAATACCTACATTGCTTTTGTCTGTTTGACTCTTTAAATCGGTCCGTCAATTCCATTTAACGTAGTGTTAACAACTTTTGTTTGATAATTCGTCACTAAGATTTGCACATTTAATGTTGGACGTTTCCCATTTTGAGGGGACTATTTATAAACACTCGATTCAATTTTAATACATATAAAAATAAATAAATAAAAATTACTTTATTTGACTCAAAAAACATTACATTTTGTACTTACATTCTAAAGGTTGTAAACTTACAATAGGCACTAAAACGTTGAGATACAATATTTATTTTGGTTGATCTTATACATAATAAACATCTATGAGCACTAGCGTTTAAACTAGGCCTTGCCTGTGATCTTAAACGCTAGTTCCTTCCAGTGTCAATAAGAAATTGGTTAAGTTGTTTATCATTAGATGTTTATGAATTTTAATGAGGGTAGAATCTATTTAAGTTGTTGCAATGGATTAGACCGTAGTAAATATAACACACTTTTACACATTTACAATAATTAAATAAATATCACAAGGATTTTTCACACTCCGCGTCTAGAGGAGAAGTACATTGTCATAACAGAAAACAATCATTTTATATACAATTTAAACAGGAATTCCAATATTCGAAACTAAAACTTTTTCTTCACATATGACAAGTGCTGCCATTTACCTATTCAAAACTCCAACATTTTACCAAACATACTTTATATTTAAATCCCAGAGCCGTCCTGTGTGCACAATTATGAGTGCAGACGTGTGAACCGTTCATTACACCGAGCCTGCATTATCCGTCGAGCAACCACACAAAGTTCCCGCATTGCTCCTCATAGCTCGTTACCGAACACAATTAGAACGCACACGTTTAATAGATCACGTAATGTACCAGTATTGCCTAATTCCAAACGGGTTTATTGTCTGATACATTGTCGCTTGGCTCCGAGCCAGCCGAACAGTTACATATTGTCCTCTAATTGAGATAACTTTAACCTTAATTGAAATGCTATACTAACGGACATGATAACCACGCAATATATTCTATGAGAACTGTGATTATAATTACAAGAAGAGCATACAGCAGCTTCCACTTACAGTTTCACGTGGACATCGTGTGACGACCTCTTTAACAATGATAATAAAACAAAATTTACAAAACTTCAAGTAACTTATACATTTAAACCGTGCTCAGGAGAAACCCTAACTATGGGTGATAACACTTAGGTACGTTTAAAGTTTATCACGTTCATATAGACAGTCGACATTCAAAAGCGGGGAGCAGGCGAGTTCATTTTTAATATGTGAGCTCTAAAAGTGAGATAAATTTCACCGTAAATTTATTGCTACACAACAGACAATAATGTCACGTATACTATAAGCGTGACATTATTGTATCATGTGAACTGAGATTAATCATTAAACCGTCAACAAGTCAAATTAAACCACTCATGCGGAAACACAAATACTCTGAATCTTACGTAACAAATGAAGAGTCATTCCACAAACTACATGATTTAACGTAATTTAGTTCTTGATTGTTATGGTAGTAGTACTTTAAGTGGAATTTTTAATATGTAAGTTTCTCGCCATTTGCTTACACTCGCTCCTTGATTTGGGAATTGGCCCAATCACCTTAATATCTGTTAATATACACGTTCTTAAGTAACCAATATGAATAAATTAAATTGTTGAAACGAAAGTTTAATAATATATCTGTGACTTTAAACATGACAAAACAGGAATAAATTAATAAGGAAAGATATCACTTACAAAGTTTGCGATTAAAATAACATTAATTAAATAAAACGCTGTGAAAATAAAAGTTTTATCCCAAGTATACCCGAGGCAAGAGGATACAATTCGTTTTTACGTAATTGGCGACATTAAAACGTTTGCGAGGAACACTTCAAAATTATTTTTGTCGAACACTTGACTTACGCGACGGTGTTTTTAATAAATTCAGTCATTGTTCATTAAAGATTACGCCATTTAATAACGATACGCTGTAGCTGTATCTAAGAGCAATGTTGGCGTAGTGGTTTTAGCGTGCGACTCTCATCCCTAAGGTCGGGACTTCGATCCACAGCTGTATACCAATGGGATTTCTTTCTATGAGCGCATTTAACATTCGCTCGAACGGGGAAGGAATATCGTGAGGAAACCGGCTTGATACATACCCAAAAAGTTTACAGTGTGTGTCAGGCACAGGAGGCTGACCATCTCCTTGTCTATTAGATTGACAAATAATCATGAAATAGATACAGGAATCTGAGGTCCAGACCTATTAAAAAGGTTGTAGCGCCACTGGGCGCATTAGGGATATATAAAAAAGGTATCAACAACGGTAAATATGCTTTAATTAGGCTGTGATTAATGTATTGAGGAGTCCGATAGTTAGGTCACGGAAGCATTCAAGCAGGTCACGAACTGTCCTCTGTCGGCAATAGGACCGGGTATAATTTCATTTATAAACACTTTTTTAATTCCACACGATATCAAAATATGCTATGGTAAGATTAAAAAGACTATGTTTTGTTATATTATGTTTATTTACTTTTTATATAAGGGTAGGTGGTCAAAAGTATTTGCTGAATTGCGGTAATGTTTGTAGCTGTCTCTACAAGGGTGGTCACTGAAAATTAGTATTGCTGGCGCTGAACTGAGACCTGAGTTGTTTTCACGAGGACCTCAGTTGTTTTGGTTAAAGAGATTGTATGTTGTGTATATTTTAATTAATTAAATATTTTTCTGTTGAAATGAATAAAGTCCCGATTATATATATCGATAAAGATTAACAAATTGAAACTGACCTCTCTGAGATACAGATTAATATACAGGCAATTGCTATTCTAGAATTATAATATACGAACTACAATTGTTCTAAAAAGCTGGATCTAACTCCAATGTTCATTATGTTTGTCATCCAAATATTGGGCCCAGCTGGGATTCCAAAATATTCCTACTATTTAGATAAGGATTGTTTCGTTTTGTAAATTTTACCTTTATACAACTTTCTTACACCTAAATATCCTATCTTTGTGTTTATTATATTGTCATAAAAATGTAGGATATTATTTACCCTCATTTTAAACAATGCGTGTTTAATGTTTGCGCGATTTATACATACAAACAACATTACAATGGAGTTAAAACAATAATGTAAAGTATAATAGTTGTCAACGCAATTAGTAGAACACAGGGACAATCAACGCTAAAACAATGGTTAAATCAATCAGGACTCAGGGCTGACGACCGGAACAATATCCCACAATCGACTATTAATTCGCGATTTTTACACCCCTCATGATGAACGTACTCATATATTTAATTACTCCATGTTTATTTTAGAGTTGATGACAGTAAATAGCTTATTAATTTAATTTTAAATTAATGCTAAGATACGAAAATTAATAAAATAAGTTTTAATGAGCGAGATATTTCAGTCGTCAGTAAGCTTCATAAAGTGACTTTAATTGTGAATGAACAATATCGGAGCATTCACACGGAACAACATATATTAGTTTGTTAAACAAATCAATTTTGTCATTTTTTAATCTTCGTTGAAAATTACATTCCAAATGGAATTATTGAATGATAAAGGCCTTTTATCGCATCTGAGAAAATGTAAAGCACACAATGAATCGTAATAATTTCTAAAATTTTAGTAATGAAGCATTATTGCAATATGTCTTTAATAACATATTGTTACGAAGACGGGTCGATTGCAATGTTTCTAGATTTTTCCACTACTTATATAACTTTTCAGCAGGCTGTAATATGATTTCTGACCGTTTCAGGAGAGGGTCAATCACATATTAAAAAATTGTAATTTCCATAATGTTACCCTAGTTTTCAGGAAGCTGAAACCATTTTTCAGTCGGTTTCAGAACATGTGTAGTAGAGTGGTGCAGTTTTCAGGGGACCCGTTTTCAGGCGTTTTCAGGCCTAGGTATACCCCTTTGATGAAGGAATATTCTAGACCAAACTTTTTAGGTGTGAGACAAGGACGAAATGATATGAGAGAGAGAGAGAGAGAGAGAAGATCAGAACTTTCTCGAAACTAGACTGAGCACTCTAGAACCCCGTACGACAAGGACGGAGCAACGTGCGAAAGAGACAAAGAGTGCGGACGTTCTAGAATTGTGCAATCGCTACTCAGTAGCAAGCCTGCCTAGAGAATTCTCGAATATTGTTTAGAATTATGCCCAGGGATATATAAGCGAGCCGAAACGCGACTAGTCACCTTTAGTTTTGAATGCGATAACAAGAGAGAAACACCGAAGCGATAAAGTGCGAATAAAGTGATTACAAATGATAAAGTACTGTGTGAAGTGTGCATAAGTGAAGTAATAAGTGATTGTTTTTGTGTGCTATAAGTACATTTCTGCAATTAATTTGTGTCCATAAATTCCTCATTGATTTTTCAAGAAATAAACCCTTGAATCCACGGCATTTTCTATCCGATCCCCTAGCTCGTAATAATATTAATATAGTTTGTTTGTATTAAATAAATAATGTATATGGTTATGTTTTATCTTAGTTTAAATTATTTTATTTAAATATTCATGTCTATGTGAGCTTACTACAATAATTGATATTATGGGCGTCAAACGCGGCTCATTTAACAACGCGGACTTCTATATATTTTGCATCATATAATTAAATGTTCTACTACAATATGTAACAATGTTTATGTATCTTCTAACTCAAATATCATAATTCAGATAAAACGATTCTAATGTAATATTTATTGAATTGTCTGCATGTGAAGTGAGCCACTCGGACAAAAAGGTCTGGCATCGTAATTAAAAGGAGTTTTGGTCCTTCGCGGACAAATTACCCAAATTATTATGGAAATTATTTTCGCTTATTCTCTGCATTATTTACGTGCCTAATGGACCTTTTGGGAAAATGAGAGTTCAGGACAGGCGTGTGACGAAATTTATAATACGTAAGTGAGCCACAGAAGTCTTTGTCTTCTGGTCCCCGTTACAAAGTGGTTTGAATATTAAACTCCGGGCACTGTATTTCTGATTCTACAACAGTTAAGCTATAAATAACATTTTTATTCTTTAATTATTTAGATTTTGTTGTGTTTATTGGAATGAGCTTAAATCTATAGTTAAAATCTGTTATAACGACATCAAAGGGACTACTCATATTTTGTCGTAAAAACCAATAGTCGTTACAGCCGATGACGTTGTATTAAGTAGCTAATAGGTATTAACACTGTACCTAGGTAGGTAACACTGAAAATGTTTAGAAAATGAAAGACGGCTTAATGTAGAAAGTTGCTAATACTTTTATTGTTTTTCGAAGTAATCTCCGTTCCTCTCTACACATCGTCGCATTCGATGGAACCACTGAGAAAAGCAGTGAGCCCATTCTTCCTTAGTGCTAGTTCCTAATCATCTTTTCTATGGCATTTTCGTACACTTTTACCGCATCTTCAGATCTCGTAAAGCGAATACCTCGAATTTTATCTTTAGTTCTTGGAAATAAATGAAAATCGCAGGGCGCCAGGTCAGGACTGTATGGCTGATGAATCATTATCTCAACACCTGCCATAGTCAAATATTCAACAGTCCGTTTTGCGGAGTGCGCTGAAACATTGTCATGGTGAAGGAGGATTTTTTCCAAGACAACAGGCAAACGGCGATTGACATACCAGTCTGCAGTAACTGTCCTTCCATCTTCTAGCGTGTCGTCGAGAATGATCTTTCCTACCAAAGAATGACGCAATCATCTTCCTTTCTTCTGTAGTTTAGTTTACTCTTAGTGGATCGGCCGATCCACGAAAGGAAACACCCACTGAGCTGATTATCTTATGGGTTCGGGTTCATAGCAATACATCCAGCTTTCATCACCTGTGACGATGACAAATACAGCATTTGAGTCACCGCCGTTGAACTTATGTAACATTTGGCGACACCAGTAAATGCGAAGGTGTTTCTGGTCATCGGTTAAAGTATGGGGAATCCATCTAGTACAAAGCTTCCTGACGCCTAAATGTTTGTGTAATATTTTTGGAACTTGACCAATGCCTAGGCTTGGCCGTATCTGCTGATCACTCTCTTATCTTCCTCTATCATGCGTCGCACAGCACTGATGTAATCTTCAGTAGTCGCTGTTAAGGACGTCCCTCAAGCGGATCATCGTGATTTGAGATTTACGCATAATCTCGTTAAACCAATTGTAAATTGTTGTACGAGATGGGGCTTAATTAAGAAATGCTAATCGCAGTTTATAGTTTTCTTGTTGGTGAGTAAGACCACAACGAAAGACAATAAATCATTGACATAATTTTTTTCGCGTTAGGTTATAGATATATCAAGAGTTTTGGATTTGCCGCCAATTCCCAAAAACAAAGGACAAATGAATGCAATAAAACATTATTACTATATTAGGTTAAGAGTTCTAAAATTGAAATTCAAAAAAAGATTATTTAGCAATGTTTCTAACTGTCCAGTTCTAAACATTTTCAGTGTTACCCACGACCATAAAATTCAGCCGGGACCTTTGATTTTGTTCTAACCGATGTCGTCGTTAACGGTTTTGACTGTTAATTATTCTATAGTAACAATACATTTTCTATGAAAATCTTGAGCAGTGTCTCATATAAGTTTCAACATACATCTTTCGAATAGTATTGATGTATGAATTTTACATAAAGTTAGACCTGAAAGAAACAAATGTACATTGTCGTATTAACATATATTTGATTGAACGATTATAGTAATAAATAAGTTGCTGAAATTAAAATTCAAAACTGTATCGTCTTATAAGCGTTTAAAACACGTCTTTATAAAATTATAATGACGTTCGTAATTTAAGTATAAAGATTTTATAAAATATAAAACTGCATGAATTACTTGATCTTAAATACGTATTATAATAATGACAATGAAAGCCTTTTATTTCAGATTCTTCTCATTTATTACGAATTTATTTAATCATCTCATTCATTCCTAGATGTTTTTGTCTTTCCCGGCATTTCTGTCTGCACTTTGACACTCTTTTCCCTTTACCACCTGCTGTTTCCATAATCTGGTTTACGCTCCTTCTAAATTTACATCTGCTTCTGCGTTTATTGTAGCACGACCACCAGTTCAATACTTTGTTGCTCTTCATTCCTTTTCTTCTTAGCATGTGCCTATTTAGGTTTATTTTTGTTTATTATGACATCTGCTACCTCATATTCTTATCTACATATTCTTTTTTTTATATTGAACAGGGTGCAAACTGCAGGAGCCTCATCTGATGTTAAGTGACTCCACGCCCATAGACACTATCAATGCCATAGGGCTTGCGCGTGTGTTGCAGGACTTTTAAGAATTGGTACGCTTTTTCTTGAAGGATCTAAGTCGAATTGGTTCGGAAATACTTCAGTGGGCAGCTAGTTCCTCATAGCGGTGGTGCGCGGCAAAAATTGCCTTGAAAAACGCTCAAACGCATGTAGAACGGCGGACGTCGAGGTGATACTGTTAGACTTTTGTATTCTGCCTCGACGTCCGATGATGAAACTCGGCTGCAGGTTTATTAATCCGAACAACTTACTTATTATGATATACCATATATTCTTCACTTCATACATACATCGTTCCTTCGAACTTTGACGACTAGACTAGTTGGCGAGAATACTACTATCATTACAGTTGTTTTAAAGTTTATTTCATTACACGTGTACGAAATAACTTTTGGACATCAAACATTCGTAACTGCAGATATTAGTAATTAAAATAGCCAGATCAGTATATCCGGAAACAAGTTTGTGAATAATTGCTATTATTACCAGCTTCCATTGTTGTTGCGAACTATGAGCCGCTAGATCATTACAAATTGCCTCGGCTCAGATCTCGCAGTAATTTGAAGATAACATAACTAACATAGATTGATGTAGTATTAATCTTAATCACCTACATGTTAGTGAGGACAAATATTAGAGTTTGAGTCCCGACTATACATGTTGGATCTACTGAGAGATGTACGTAATAATACTTATTAGTCTTAAGTTAGGCTAGATCGTAATGGTCCACGATGTCTTAGTAAGGACACATGTAAGAAAACTGTATGCCCAATTCCCCGCTCCTTTTGTACACGTCTACATCAATAAATTTCAAGAAACGCTGAGCGGATATAAAAGTTTAAAATATGGCAATAATCTCCTCCGTGACACTTAGACGTGACAAGAGCCTCTTAATATTCACCATCGTTATACGTGTTCAGCGTGCGTGTCAGACGCCACCCTAGCGCCGCCCGCCCTTAGCTTCTCTTACATTCCTCTAGGTCCAGTAGATATGATGTTTATATTCCGCAAATGATTGGTTAAAATTAGATGAAGCATCTTTGTATTTATAATAATGGTGACCACGTTGGGGATATAGGAAATTAAGTCAATCAGGTTAAGAAAAACACTTTTTGAACATATTGAAGCTATGTATAATTATTAAAATGTTACAATTATTTACATAATTTTAATTTTTTTCCGACGTTTCGCGTGCTTTTCAGCGTACGTGGTCACGGTGACTGAAGACAAATGGTGTTGAATGTCGAAAGTATTACAGCTGCAGATAAAGTTGTGTTATCTGTATTTGTTGCCCCGAAGTTGATATCGACTAAAAGATGACGGGTTTTTGCAAACTGACTCACGTTGTCCTCTATTTTCGCGGATTGTTTTCTTGGTGTTTTAATTTGGATATTATTGGATCCCAGGTGTTTGACAATTTTAGGCAGTCTTCTCTATTTAAATTGGGGTGTTTTTTTATTTCAATGGCTTTGCGTACCAATCTTGGGAAGAATCTTTTTTCTTTCGCGAGTACTTACGGTTGGTCAAAGCGTATGTAATGATTAGATCTATCTAGTGTATGTTCACAGACTGCTGATTTTGTGTGTCATCTATGTCTTATGTCCGCAATGTGCTCTCTCAATCAGGTTTTCACGACTAAGGAAGTGTGCTTTTAATTTAATTAAAAGAGCGACTAAAGTAAACCTCTTGTGTAAGCTTCTAATTCCAGATTTATATATTCCATTATGCACGGTAATATGGCTTGGTTATCGCAGGCAAAGGCATCTTGTTGAAAAGTCTACGTTTAATACGTCTTGTAGCATGTATAGCGGTTATAATAAATATAAATAATAATACATTTTACGGTAATAATAAACTGATAATGAGCAAATAACTACGCCTTATATATGTTTACCGGCCTAATTATAGATATAACAGTACGATAGCCCCGAAGTTATGTAATTAAACAGCCGCCGGCAATGCCAGTAATTCAGTAAAAGTTGTATGTAACACAACGCTAATCCACGTTACACTCACGTTTACAAGCTCCTAACTAACTGTAGTTAGACGAAACTCAAAGCGTTATTATCCTCCATAAAGTTATTGTATTATGCTCTATTCTGTAAGCCGATAACGTTAAATTTAACGGGCTGCTGTACTTACACACCGGAAGCTTTTAGCGGTAGTATTAGATGCTATTTTGAACGTTTCGCTTCTAAAAATAACCAGAAGGAATGCCCAACAGCAATTTGGTTGTGATTGTTCAAATGAACGTTTTGTCTGGACGCATTCTATCACGTGTCATCGCGTATTGGTTGATGCTGTTGACTGACTGTTGACTGTCTTTTGTTTAACATCGTCCCCCTAAATTTAGTGATTTAAGGAAGAGTTCTTAGATGCGTTTGTGTCGCAAGCCTATGCAAAAATATAATATTATATTGCGTAAATAACTAGTTTCATCAATCATCCATCACGGCCGAATCGGTTTGGAGATCTCATTTAATAATATAGTTTAGTAAAAAACTATGATTAAAACGTGATTTAACGCGATGGAGACTCACTGTGGACGCTCTCTGTCTCATCACAGCGTTTTAAGTCAAGTACGAAGATAGATTCACTTAATTTGATACACACTTAAGTATGTTAAGAAATGGTGATGTCTGCCAACAATTTGTTCGCAATTCACCTGAGACTGAACAACAAACATTGAAGTAAAATAAAATAATAGTAATGTATCAAAGACCGTGAGCTGAAGTCTCCATTACGCCCCCAAGGGCCATACTTTACATTGTATTGACACACCTCGAGCTTAACGCAAATAAATCAAAAACAATAACAGACGAATTTATCCCTTAACACAGAGCAGTAAGGTTCACTCAAGCGCCGGTTGCCAAGAGACCGGGTCGACACACAATACATCTTGATGCTATTCTAGAAAATGCAAATAAGTATTGGAAATCAGCTCAAAGATATTGAATACTAGTGTAACTGCGAATGACATTGTATAATTAAAGCAATTCAAGTTTTATATATTGTCTACTAAAAGCCTCAGCAAAAATAAACCAAATAAAAAAAATATTGACGTTGAATTTGTTTCTTATTAACCATATAAAATATACTTAGTCTGGCCATAAATACTGTTACAATTAAAAATATTACATTTGAATTTGGAATCTATACTTTTCATATGATTGTTCATTAAAATTTCTTATTTTGGTGCCAATACATTGTACAATATTTTGAGATAATAAATTGGAGTGGGGTGATAAAGAGAACCGAATCGCTGTGATTTGCATTACACTAAGTAGGTATGAAGACAAATGCAATTTTTAAAATTCTCCATACGCTTGGTATTAGAAAAATATTTGTGTACAGGTCTATTAATAGGTACAATGAGACGAGACCTATATGTATAATACATTTCACACTTTAATAGCACAAACTAATTAAAGAATAGATACAAATAGTATAAGCTACTACTGGCCGTATCGACACCACGGTTCGTTGGATTCATCAGGATCGAAGCTTTTGAGCTAGTGTCAGTTCTACTCTTTCTTTCTTTTCTTTATGTAATAGAAGGCAAACGGACAGAAGGCTTACCTGATATTAATGTGATACCGCCGCACATGGACACTCACATTGCTATAGGCTCGCAAGTCCGTTGCCGGCCTTTCAAGAATTGGTACGCTCTTTTTACTCACGTCAATCGATATCGTTGTCGATATGTCATTAAATAGTTCTTTAATGACACTAGTGAGTGGACAATATTATTTTTTACTTTAACTAGTTATATTCTAATCCAAAAGATTTAGATCTAACCTAAGAAAACGAAACAATACTAAAATATGTCCAATATCTTTCTTCGATTTATCGTCAGTTAAAAGATATCCTTGTCGTGATTTAAACTGAAAATCGAGGTTTCCAGCTGCTAAAATGCGCAATAATTAGAATGCATAACGAATTCGATTTTATTTCCATACCTTATAGTGAGCGGTGCTTGTGGATTTTTGAAAATGTTGATTTTTTATTATTATTTCCTGCAATCTGAGCTTTTATTAAAGCTCACTATTCTACTAATTTGTTTGCACAAGTAAAAACGGCGCAGTGAATTAATTACAATATTTAAAAGGATTTTTTAATATTGCAATAGTAAATTCTTTGCAAAGGGTTTGGGTTGCGGTAATTAAAATCAATGGCGCTATAACCTTTTTTGGTTTGGGGCTCAGATTTCTGTATCTGTTTCATGATCAATTGTTAATATATTAGGCATCAGACGTCTTGGGTCTAAGGCAAGCCGGTTTCCTCACGATGTTTTCCTTCACCGTTCGAGCGAATGTTAAGTGCGCACATAGAAAAAAGTCCATTGGTGCACAGCCGGGGATCGAACCTACGACCTCAGGCATAAGAGTCGCACGCAGTAGCCACGAGGCCAACACTGCTCATAGTTGCGATAACTAACAGTGATTTTATGGCACACTTGTTTGATTTGATGTATACAACCGTTTAGACTGAATTGATCTACATATCGAGTGTAATTTCTCGGAAAACAGTGATTTTAGATAAAAAAAACGAGCTATTCTTTCGCTCCTCCTTCTTCCTTCAGACCTTCTTCGACTTTTTATCATAATATTATATTATACCATTTTTTATTATTATTAGCAAATTTCCATCCAAAAGAAACTGTTCCCAACAGTAGGACGGGCCGTTTGACGATCTTATCCTTTTTATTATATTACTTTTATGTTAATAATTGTGATCAAAATATAGTGAAATTGGTCTCGGACGATTTTTCTACCTTATATGTTACAAATTAAATTATTTGTAAACGATTACGCAATCACTATTAATAATTAAATACTCGCTGAGAGTCGCAGCCAACTGGCTAACACAAAAAAATAGAAAATTCCAAACATCGGTCCAGTGATCGAAATCAATTCACCATTAGTATACCATTACAATAGTAGCATTAAAAAACAAAATGTCTAGCCGTAGGACCTGAACAGACTGTTAGTAAGTTCTAAAACTGAGCCTAAAAAACAATTCAATATTTTTAATTAACACGTAATGATATATATAAATTGTAACAGAATTCGCTGTGTCGCCAGTAGACAATGAGGTTGTACAAGTTGCCAACTTTTTTCAACTAAAACCACGAGCACATGCAAATTAATTACAGAATGCTCTGTTCTGTATACGATATTATGAGTTTTATTTTCATAAAAAATATTGTTCATTAATTATTTTTTTACCGCGGTTGTTTGGGAGATTTCTATTAAGTTTTTAAAATCATTTTAAAACATAATATATACGCTGCATAATCCAAGCTGAGCATTAGTTGATATTTCTTCTATAAATCAACATTACCCTGAGAAAAATATTTCTTGAGAATATTGTCATATCTAAGAATTTAAAGTGTACTAGCAATTTTATCCTTAAAGATCTTTATTAAACCAGATGATTATTTTGATTTTTGTTATTTATGTATATTCTTATTTTTATAAATTGTAATTCACGAACCGTAAGCTTAACTTTTAGTTTCATATTTTATTAGATTACGTTAGTAATTGTAATTTTTCAGTGTTAAGTGTTATTTATTTTTGTTGATTTTGGTATACACTTGCACTTGGTTCTTAGTATTTCTATTTATCGTTTTTTTGCCTTACTAAGGTTGCCTGAAAGAGATTGCTTGTTAGCGATAAGCTTTATCCCGAATGGATAATGTTACTTGATTATAATGTATCGAAGTTTTTATAAAATAATTGAGAAACTACATATAGCCGATTGATTAAAAAAAGTTCCTAAATAGGCTCAAATATAGAAAAGGTTTAAAAAAATGACCTAGTATTTTACACATAGCGGTTCACAAATTTGTTTAATATTGTGCAGCGAATACGCCCGAGGGAGCAAGGATTATTTATTTTCTACATTATTACAGAATAGAGGAAAATGTTCAAGTCGCCCGCTATTGTACCGCTTCATATTATTGCACCATCGCTGTACTGCATTGTATGCGGCATTAGGAATGTATTATAATGTTATATTCGAATTAAAGTTATTATTTTAATGAAAATAAAATATAAATAAATGAAACTATATACCCAAAATACAGAATTAAGCAAACGTTAACTTATCTTGATAATTAACATAAAGCTTTTATTTCTTTTCTATATTTTGTTTGCTTTAGGGTGAAAGTGTACTTAAATATTGGATTAAACTCCAATTAATAAACAGATTCATTGAATAGAAGCAAAAATTATCAATAGCCAATCCGTACAATCATTTACAGCATTTTTGTCTCAAAGAGTGCTATTGTGATATGAACTTAAAAATACCTTAAAGTTTATTGGAAGTAAACACAAAACCTCAGATTACAAATTTGCCAACGACAAACTGAACTTAGTGTTTCATGAAACATCTTATACACTTTAAAACTGTGTTCTTAGTTATGAAATATATTTGATGATACGGATTACAAAAAGGGCTAAGTCATGTGCCCAGTTGAGTGTAATAAGTACACACAGAATCATTACATGAGATACGCGAGGTGAGTGCGAATAAGTCCGCGATTCACCGACAGATCCGGGTAATGGTACGGAATAACTGGATCACTGCGGATCGTAGATCCCACAGTCTACGAGTTTGAATGATAGAACATCTGAAAAATGGTACTCGTAGAATGCAAATAAAAAAGAGTTTTTCCCAAATACAGAAAGCTATTTTGTTGACTTTATTAGAATTTAATGATACTTGAAGACAATACAAAATGTAATTATAATAAAATTGAAACTGGCCTATACAATACAAAAAACAGTGGAGACCTTGATTAGCCTCACATTTCTGTATTTTTTCCTCGATAAGTAAGTTTATACTGCAGATATATAACGTTGTACGGTTCTGGCTCGAAGGACCAAAATGTACCATTCCTGGGTCATCGGGTTGCCTTAAATAATAGAGGTTTCTTGTTTTACTCTATATTAACAACGCGCGTATTACAATAGAATATGAGCGTAATAATGACGTGCTTATTGCTATGTACCGAATGAATGCAATTTTACAGTCAAAAAGAGTGCACTTACATAGGGATCATCAAGCTTAAACTAAGGAAGCCTGAGTGAGCAAAATGTACAGCCTTGGCTCGTACAAACGTCTTTGAATTTAAGCTTTAAGAAATTCACGACATTTTCATTTATATCATGAGCAACACTTTTGCGCACATAAAAAAATATAGTCATGCAGCTACCAAAAATGCCAAATTTTCTGTTTGGCATTTATGGTTAATTGCTTGCAGAGTGTATCTCGGTTTGTCCTATTGTGTTCACACTGTGATAAAAAGGGGCAAATGAGTACTTTAGTTAAAACGTAGCAAATATATAAGTTTATCTTTATGAAAAGGCTTTTATTAACAATTTGATATAGGAGTCAAGAATGTATCTTATACATTTTTCTTGTAAACCTCATAATTACCTTAGTTTAGCTTTGTAATTAATAAATACACGTTTAAAAGATAAGATTCATAACAACAGCCTACAGTCACACAGTTACGAGCTAATTAACTTTCATTATAACTACATTATGTTACTTCGTCGTAGCACTCCGTAGCACTTTGCTACGACTATTAATAAATATGAAGTCTTAGCAACCTATTTAATGGTAGGTTGACATTTTACCAAAAAATATATAATACTTCATTATTGTATGATCTTTTTTGCTAATTAGTACAAAAACTATTAAAAATAACATTATCTTGAGGAGTGAGGCTCGCATGGTACAAATTTACAATATATATTATATAACATTTAATATTTTAATAACAATAATATTCATATGTATATAATAATAATAATATTTATAAATCATGAGTAGAAACATCAATGTTTAAAAATGGAAGACTATAAAATGGCATTTACAACATGTTTCCAACTGTAGAGCATAGAGTGGGCAGGAAGAAATAAATAAAAAGGAAATATCGTTTATTCATGTAGTGTATATTAAATACAGTGAAAAATCTTCTAAATTTACATTTGCTGCCAATAGATTAATCAAGGGCGTAGAACTTTAATTAATAAAAAAATACCTTTTAAAGTCTGGGCCTCAGATTTCTCTATCTGTTTCGCTATCATTTGTCAATCTAAAAGGCAAGTAGGTGATGAGCCTCCTGTGCCTGACACACTAGGCCCACACTCCTTAAACTCTCTTAAATATCCAAGGATTTCTTACAAAATATTTGTAAGCAACCATCACATCGTTAAAGCATTTAATTATTGTAATAATAAATGAATATTAACAAAAACTTTACTACCACGGGAAATCCGAGAGATTTGATCACATTACCGGCAGATAATGCGTAACACCTGCTCTAATAGAACTATTTATTTATTATTTGATCGTGAGAAGAAAGATTTAGAAATCAACGACAGCTACATAGAATATTGTCTATGCTTAAATGGAGTATAAGATTAGATATAAAACTTTATTGTCACTGAGGCCTTCAGCGAGGATTGAAATATTACTATAGAACTAATTCCATTCCATTTTTTATAAGTAGGGTGAATTATTATATTGGAACGGAACCCAAATACATGAGGTAAATAGAAAAATCTGCCAAAATAGTTATTTAACTGTCGAAAATGTTTAACCCTACATCAGAATTGAAGGTAATTTATTATTGTTTCAATTTATTATTCAAAGTATCGGGATGATTCTCGCCTGAAAGCCAAGTTTGGGAGATTCTTAAAACTTTACACATTTATCTTTTAGGAAATATTTGTTGAAGATGCTCAACGTATACTCAAGATAATAATGTGGTTCAAGAACTTTAGACTTTATATCGTGGATATAAAACTGATATTCTATTATTCACAATCTATAGGAGTATTTATGTTAATATTCCTCTGTACTTTAATTAAATTTATGGAAAAGTACTGCAAACGTTTAATCTTTACCGGCTTAAAATGTGTATTTTAAATGTAATTTAAATGTATCTATATGTATTTTAAATGTAATTTTATATAATTTTTCGTTTCTAGTATAGCAAACCGTGGCCGTGGATGAACTTTGTTCGCGACGTTGTCTCAAGATTTTATTCATAAAAATTGAATACAATAAACTACTTTATCTCTTCTCTATTAGCGTAAACACAATTTGACAGAAGGAAACGGATACTTTATTCAAGATTGCAATTAGATTGATTGATGTTTTTGGGGTTTTTTAATATTCTATAAATAATTCTATAAACTAATAATGATTTCGTTAACAGTCACTTAAACAATAATTTGCTATCAATGCAATGAATGTCGACAGAGCTCTAACAATACAAACAACGAGCTCAAATGATAAAATGACTGAGTATTTCAAACCCGTCACGTTCCTGATAAAACTGTTTCGACGTTCAGTATTCTGTTCTTGATAAGGATTGTTTCATACATCTTATAGTACTATTTATAAATTTCAATCAAAATATATAATTTTTGTTTCGAAGTGTATATTTTATGTAAAGAAGGTACTACAACTAAAAAAAATGTCGTTTCTTATCCTTGAGTATTCACACATACAACCACTTATGTTATGTTTATTTTATTTTGTACGATGGTAGGCCGGTGACTGCAGGACTTCTATAGTCCAATTACCAGCCTCTCACAAAGATGAGATAGATAGAAGCATTTCATATATACGTACATTACAGTTATTGTAATGTCATTAAATGTGTCCATTTATGATATTCGATGTAATGAATAAAAACATTTTTCCTTCTTTGAAATCTACACGTTGATACATGTTCTCAAAAATGTATACTTTTACTTATTTTGTATTTTTTGGTCTGGTTTGTCTTTTGCTTTTAATGTTTAAGTTATTTTCCCTTTATCATTGTAATGTTTCCCTTTAAATGTTGTGCACACTTGTTATTGATGCACATGCATGTATCGTGTTCTTGTATGTCATGTGTTTCGATAGTGTGCCTTTTAAAATAAATAAATAATATTTTGAAATTTTTTAAAAGTTGTATCTGGAAGTGATTTATAATATAACATTGTATTTAATTTTCAAAATAAAACTTATCCTCTTTCACAAAACCACTAAAAAAACCCAAACTATTTAAATACATTAAAAAATGCAAGTTTTAGTCAATGCATTTCTCAGTGACTGTACAATATCGCGGCCTGCATTTGACGACAGCTTATAGTGAGAATAGAAAAATATTACCCACTATTCCTTTTCTGCTGCTTTGAGATAATATATTCACTTGCATTTTATTTGGATTTTCTTTATCATTTTACTCACAAATATCAATGTATGGCTTTCGCTTGGGAATTTCGTGGTGACTATAAAATCTCTTCTTTTACACTTGGACATTTCTGTATCTTTAAGGTTTCGTTATTCATTTGGTCTTGTAAATCAAAGTATAAAAAAGTATAGTGTTGACGGGAGGCTATGTTCAGATTGTTCACTGTGCCTTACTAACTTAATCACGGACGCTTTGTCAGATAAGTAAAGTATGTTTAAAGTGAATATTTGGCAAAGCAAAAATGAACCTCAAAATACTATTATTATTTAAATTGTTCTTGGCTTATCAAAATAACATAAAATATGATTTGTCATGAATTTAAAGTTGAATCGTGATGTTCAAGAAAATCTTTGTATGCATATAAGTATAAGCTTCTTCTTGTTTTTTGGAGTCGATTAAAATAAGACCACAAATGAGGTCTAGGCGGAAATAAAGCATTGCATTGTGAACATAAATTCAAGGAGGCAGCCTCGTAAGTCGAGAGTAATTTAAATGTAAATTGCACAAGGAGCTATTTTGGTAGCTGTATACTGCCCAGTGCACCGCTTATCCGTAAATAATCATTCTACTTAGCGCTATGAAGTCCCTATTCGAATATATTCTTAATAAAGAGTATTTATTGATAAAGACATATACGTATTTTGAACCAGTTTATGTGTGATTTTATTATTACCGACAGACCAGCCATTTTATAAACACAGAACAGAAATCTTTTAATAGGTTTAAGTTTTTTAATTTATTTATTTATTGAAGTACATCACAACATAGCATTTTCTCGTATATGATACGAGGTATATATTCTAAAATCACTGAGAGTTATGTTGGACATAAAGTTTACGGAAAAATAAGAATACAAATATTACACTTACGTTTGCTAAACACTGCTGATAACCAGATAGGTGCTTAAAAAGGTTTTTTTTATTGACCAACTCACTACCGAATATATCAAGCTCGTAAATAATCCTTATTCAAATTCTCGCTGACCAATTCAAAACGTGTTTATGTGATGCAATAAATTTGCGTTTATATACAATTTAAACCTATTTTATTTAAATTTAAATACTCTAACTCAATTGTCTTATTCTATTGAATGTGTTTTCGCTAGGATGAGCTCATTTCGTCAAAGCTGTAATTAAATTAGAATTTAATGCATGAATAATTCAGTTTTCACATTAAAATAATACTAAAAATTAAATGTAAATATCATTTTCAATATTACTTTTCTGGTTACTGTACATAATTCTCACATCTAGTATAAGAAAACTTCTTTAGATAAATTTATATTTGCTCCTTATTTCTACGACTTCATTTCACATTTTACTTTGTTATTAGACAAAAAGTATTCAATACTTTATTTGTCAAACAATGTTTATGCTAAGATGAAAACGGTTAAAACTGTAGAAGGCAATGTAGGACGAATATGGTTTCTATGAAGGAGGCGATAAATCTTGAGAAAGCTTTCCTATGGATTTCGTGTATTACGTGTGTATACAGATGTGTGGAGGTCTTCATAATTTATTTATATAACGGTGGCAAACGAGCAGGTGGATATTAAGTGATACCGTTGCTTGTGTACACTCACGTTACCAGAACGCTGGCCTTTTAAGAATTGGCACACTCTTTTCTTGAAGCCCTAAGTGGCTGGCAGTGGTTCCACATAAGTGACAGTGATGACGCGTCAATTGCCTTAAATAACGCGCAATTGTGAAACCTATCTTTCCCGGGTTGATACGGGTGGAATTTCTTTGATGAAGCTTAGCTGCTTTATATAGTATTTAACGATATAAACACAAAACCAAAAATATCTATAGTACGTAGTAAGTACAATTGTTTACCATAGTATTAATAAGTAATTAAAGAAAAATTCCCTTGTAATCCAAAACTTGGCGTTTAAAAAGAGTGACGGACAGTTTCTTGCCGGTCCATCTCAATGATTGATTCGGGAACTGGTAGTATAAGTCTTTGTTTTTTTTGTTGTATTTTAACATTGGCGAAATCTGGCTATGTATAAGCTGTAAATACATAAATGAGAGTATAATTACATAAAGTTTGATTAAATACATAAGTTAGTGCTGGAGATATTATAAATTGGTGTACATGGTCCTTTATTCGTTAGATGTAGTAATGTTATTTAAGTTCAAGCCACTAATTGGATTACTGCCTGATCACAGTCTTATTGAAGCTTTAATATCTAAGGTACTGTACTTTAATATTATAATTAAACTTCAACTAGTAAACACTACCTTTGTTATACGTGGTTAACCTGATATCAAAGAAATAAGTCCCTCATGAATTGAAGCGTTAAGAGATTTCTAAAAACAATTTAGGAAGTCTTTTATTACTATTTAACAGTATAGTACCGAAAAAATAGACAGTTCACAGTATTTATAAAATAATAATTATAATAGATAAACTAAAAGAATCACTTCCCCATGTCTATTCTTAAGATAATAGAATCTTGAACCCATCTTACCTGAAAGTGAAATAAAAGTAATGCTAATATGTGAATATTAGCATTACTTTTATTTAGATTTATAGTATATATAAGAATTGAATAACAAGAAATGTCTCTGTACTCTTTCAGGTAAAACTAATAAAAAAAACTGTAAGGACAACGCTGTAGATGCGCATGAGTGCAAAACTTCTTAATTAAGAGTAAAAAATAAGAACAAATTAATGTAATTCATAAAGACAACATACCAAATGAGAGAGAGAAAAGAAGCCGTTTGACATCTATATTACAAAGATTATTTTTTTTTTAAATTTTGTTCATTGCTTTATAAGCAATTTGAAATGGATAAGTTTATTTCTAACTAAATAATACATATATGAACATTAAATCCTTAATCGCATCTGAAACCATTTTGTAACTTGAGCTTCCCGCATTACGAGTTGGACAAATTAAACGCTCAACAAAGAGTTATGGCCGCTAACTTTGAACGCTCAACATCTTTAAGGGATCATAAAGAATAATAAAAGACACCGAGCAATTTAAGTAGTTATGTAAGTACGAATTTTAAGACATTTAAGGAATTCGTTGTCAAATAATATTTTTCAAAAAAATAATAGTTAAAAAAAATCAGATCAAGATGTAGATAATAATTAAAATATATTTATTTATATGCATATAAAGTTTTAAATAGATATTTGAAAGTGAATTTAAATTTAATATTTAATAAAGGTATTGAAAATTATATATAATTAATGAAATATAAGATACAGGTATAAAAACAATAACTAACCTTAAAATAAAAAATAATATTTATTTAAAATTAATATATATTTAAAATTATTAATAATTGAAATATGTACATATTTATATTAAAATAGTATAGCTGGCTTTTTCACTCAGGTTTTCTTAGTTTTATACGCCTAGCATTTAGCATTAATATCACTCAATTAATTAGCAACCATTTATAAATTTATTAATAAAAAGTGTACATATATTTTTCAAATATTTGAACATCCCACAAACCCAGGAAAAAAACAATTAGTGTTAAGATTTCTCTATACATATTAATTTTAAGTAATCTATGGGTAATACGAGAAAAATAACTGAGGGTTAAATCGTAGAGGTAAATCGTTTGCGCAAAAGCTATCCTGTTGATACAAATAAGGAAAAAAAGATTCATTAAATTGGTAGAGATTTCAGTTTTGAAAAGTAGATTTCCCTAAATCAGTCGTTAAATTAAACATAATTAAACTGTTTAAAATAGAATTATATTATTAATAATTCCACATTGAATAAATCTGTTAGTCATTAGTTCTATTTCGAAGTTTACAAAAGAACAATTTATACTTAACTTTGCGGTTTAAAATTGAGTTCTGGAATATTCAGTATAAATCATAGAGCAAAGCAATGACGACACGGCGTATTGATTTATTGCTGAATATGTGGGGCGCAGTAATTATTGTGCCATTGTCTCTACTCTGTGCGATCCGGGGCATCGAGGCCAGATACTTCCCTTGACGCTTGTCGCCTAATGATCCCAGCCACGGGTGATTGCAAGCTTGAACTATTTGGGTTAATGCCACTATATTTATTAAAGTAAACCACATTATACATAATGCATTTTATACTGTATAAGCCACATATGGACATACATATAACTAGATAACCATAATTGTAATTGTATTTTAGTTATAAATATATGTAACTAAAAAACATAACAATTATGGTTAGAATCAATTTCTGTTAACAATGAGCTTGATCAGCCTAGTACCAAATATGTCAAGCTTTGAATAAGTAGTGCTTATTATGTTATATTTGCTAAGAATTCGAATGAGAGATGCCTGAATACTGTAACTACAACTACAATACTTTTTGGCCCTTGTGTGTGTGGCCTTGTGTCCTTGTGGCTGAGATACAGCCTGACGTATGCCGTCCATTTTGTGTTAAACGTATTCCTATCGATATATAAAAAGATACATGTCAATACACGTCCGCTACTGTGGACTATATTCCTATAGTCCAAGGATCGTAGGACATTTAATCAAGTCGAGCAATGCTAATTGTTGTTCGGACTACTGTCAGGGCAAAAAACCGTCCTTTCCATCTGACGTTCCACAATACAATTTTTTTAAGGCACCGTGCACGACTTATTTGTGAATCCAGTAGAGATATTTCCAACGCGATACGACTTAGGGGCATTCAAAACAAAGCCTATAAAAAGACCCCTGAAAGTTCGGCAACATCCCCAGTAGTCCCCGGCGTTGCAGGCCATGGACGGTGGTTATAACTATATTTAAAGCCTGCTGTCCCATAAAAAAATGGTATTATAAATATATTAATATAGAAAAAATAAATAAGTAAATCACATTTTGTATAACAGCGCTTACGTGAGCCGCAAAAACTTTTCGTCGCGAGGAAAATCTACAAGAATAACGCGTTCTGCGTGACATGCGTGAATTACAGCGTACACAGCAATAACAGGCATAGAAACACATATAAACACTTTAGTATAATATTGGCATTTTTCTTACATATACATAAGCTTTTTGCAGATGAAATTTTTGGTAAACCATCGATCTTAGTTATTAATATAAGATATATAAAGTAAACTTAAAATAATACCTTAGATTTCTATTACCGTTTCGTGATCATCTTTTTCTTAATAGGTGATCAACCTTATAGGTCACACACTGTCGATTTTTGGGTCAAACGCATACCGGTTTTATTTCAATGTTTTTCTTCACCGTACTTGTGACTGTTTAATTAACAATCGCTTTTTTTCTTGAATGCACCTTTTGGAAGAAAAAAGGTACACAGTCGGGATCTGAACTCACGACTCGTATTCTACCCAGGTTTCATATCCCTAAGTAGATTGCGCATTACTTAAAGTATTGTATAAACGTTATACATATACAGGTGTTACATACGTTACGCTTAGGCAATAAATAAAATGCTAGTATTAACCAAAACAATGCCGAAGCAAACGGCTCCCGCCAGGCGCTGGTATTGTTCCCAAATTAAATTGAAGGCTCGCCGGGGATTTTAGACTAGCAACAATAAAACAGAATTAATATTTGATAGAACTCGCAATAACGCGACCTTGCCATTACCTCGGATTACTTGCCTCGTAAGCGTTTAGAAACTACCAAAAATGGTTTGGAAATATCTGCTTTATAGAGTTTCATTGCTCTGTAATTAACAGACACGTATCACTTTTGTATATGGAGAAAGCAATGAATGTGTTCATTATAGATAACTGGTTATATGATCTCTTTAATGAATATACATATTGGATTAATAAACGAGTTGATAGTTAATTAATGTTTGAAGCGTGGTTATATAAATATTTAAACATGTGTGAATATAGCCAAGTAATACATATATTTTTATAGTTGTGTTTCAAAATGCATATAATGGAGTCCTTAAGTCAATGGTAATATTGCGCCTTCATACAAATGAATAAGCCTGACATTGACATTTAACGTTTCCCTGTTTTACGACCGAATGATGTCATCGGGCAATTCGTATTTTTACGTAAACGTTCAACAGTTTTAGTGTCCTTTAAATTATATTTCCATCTCAATGGGGACACACACATAGGCAAACAATTGTTATAAATGTTTTTTGACATACGAATACATACTGCTCAGAGATACTGCAAACAAATTGTAAAATCATTATTTAAATCGGCTTAGATTTCGAGTTTTTTTCTATAGAAAACTGGACAAACGGGTAGGAGGCATGTGATGTTAAGTGATATCACCCATGGATACTCTCAATGCCAGAGGCTTCGCTAGTGCGTTGTCGGGATTTTTTAAGTACGCCCGGAGTTTTATTTTTTAAATAATAATCTTTCCTCTTTATAATAGATATCTATTGTTTAAGTTGTTATCAAAAGCACTTAATCCTCAATAAGCTTACGTTTTAGTATGAATAATTTAGCGAATTTAGTAAATGTTTAACTACTCAAGAAAGCTGTAACTTGAGTGACAACAGTAATAAAAGCGATACCTACAGAGTGCTGTAAACTGACATTTTATTGTTATTCGAGGTTGCTAAGTGATTGCACCTACTTTACAGCTTATTTTATGGCCTCCAACTGTTCAATATAAGGTTGGAATCTCTTGAGTATACACATACTCACCAAATTTTGGGCTATCTTTTATTTATGAAACTAATTTAGTCGTAGTTGTGTTGATATATCATCATAGCGTTAACACAACATAGCGTTAACTATTGTGAGATGTCTAAGTAAAGGTTATAAGATAAGGAAGGTGAAGGGATGTGGTTAAAGTTATTTGTATGTATTTTGACTATTTTAATCCATCTTTACCACTCATAAGATATTTAATGATAAAGGTAACACAATATGAATTGATATTAAACTATTCTCATTGTACTACAGTTTTCGTAAATCAAGAGAGCAGAATAAAAATTATAGAAAAAGAATACTTTGTAGATTACTAATCAAATGTCAGAAAAAACCGTAATTGTATAGTGTATCTATTGGAACTATGACGCTTTATAAGATGGAAACTACGTTTATAAAACTATTTAACCTCTCTCCTGAAAATTGTATTTATTGTGTAAAAACAAGCTTTTTTATGACAACATTAATTCGTTTATTTTAATCTGACTTTAACTGTTTTATTGGAATTTGTTAATTCATTAAAAACTAAATACATTTATGTATAATTCACAATTTACTGCTTTAATTTTAACAGTCGTAAAAAAATGTATACCTTTTTCAAATTGTACAGCTTTGGTTTGTAAAGAAATATAAATCACAATATCACTGAAACCTTACTATGAAGTACGTTCTACGGGCTACGGCGTAGAGAAGCGCTACAATATAACTTAAGTGTAGATTCCGATTTTGCCGACACTCCACCGCGTATTCCGACATTTTACTTGAATTTTAAGTCCTATAATTTTTTCAATAGAATTAGAATAGAATTCCTTTGTCTCAAACTTTCAATATTACATTTAATATGCCTTATCGCGTGTACGTTACTTCTAATTTGTATTACGAGTAGTTCCGTCAAAACCGTGTATATTTTGACAAAGCAATATACTAATTAGAGTTAATAAATCACGCAACCAAATTAAATAGTTATTTTAGTTAGTATAGTTAAACGTATAATAAAATAACTCGTTTTGGGTGGATAAATGCTCCATTAGACTTCCTGTGTATGTTTCTATTTTTTTACGCTATCACCAGAAGTGTCTTATCTGCTTTTTACCATCTCAAAAGTGGTAGCTCAAGAAAAGGCTGGTGCCTATGTATCTGAAAAGTGATGGGTTGGAGGGTTCTAATCCATGACTTGTCTTGGCAGAATGAAACATTTCTGTGTTTGTTAATGTGCTACCATCGTGAAGAAAAACAGGGAAGGAATATAACACAATTATATGACCCCAGACTAGAGAATGCCACGATGTCTATAGAAGGTATTACCTTCTTGGCTATAAAGAAAGATGATCACAAAAAGATACAGATATCGGAATAAGGATTGTGTGCACCAGGGATGTATCACCGTTCAAAGTTTTCAGTGTTATTTAAGAGTTTCTCTGGCTTATATCCATATCAAACGAATAACAAAAACGAATGTGTCTTTGTTATAGTGGATGAAATAGTATGATGTTGTAGTGTTGTGTGTAAATCGATCTCGGTACGGTTTCAAATTACATTTGTAATGAGTTTTAGCTCAACCAATTTGTAGCGAGTGTGATTGCACATTTACATTAGATTAAGCAACTTTTAAGAGGTTTGTTTGGATATAAACACTAATTGCTTGCAACATATAATAACATACAGTTGTGTAGTTAATTAAGCAATAAACGTTATCAATCAAATCGCGTAATTATTATTAACAAACAATATATACATGAACAATGATGTATGGCACGTTTACTGTTTTAAGAAGACAAAATAGTTTTAAAATCCTTTCAATATATTAGTTTTTATAATACTTAATTCCACCTGTATCACCTTGACAATGTCCATGGACGTTTAGCATCAAGTGAGCCTCCTACACGTTTGTCCCCTGTTCTATACAAAGAAGTATTTTCATGGTGGTTAAAAGGGGCTCCGAACAGTCGAAACATTTATTCATAACACATGTATATTATGGTGCATTATGCAATACAATATAACTACGATACAGGGGTAGTCTTATTTTAGAACAGTGACATTTATGTTTAAATTAAAGCGACACGTAAGTATGGCAAGGTAAATCATAACAACGTTGCAATAATAATAAGGTAAAAATAGTTATCCGTCAATATCTGGCAGTCTCTTACTGACCACGATAGTTGTAATGCAAACGTCAATATTTAAATGAGTCGCTTTAATATTCCCGAATGTAGTTTTACTTCAATTTAATTCAACTCAAAACATGTGTTTAATATAATTGGTTCAGAGGCAAAAGTATTTTGTGACAGGTGTGAACCGCAATTTAAAACCAAAGTGTCATTAATTTAGCTCGCCATGCTTGGTCACGTCTTCATTTCCATACAAATTCGATTGGCGATATTAGTTTATGGCTTCCGTATTTTTGTCTACCATAGATTTAATAGAGAATAGCTATCGTAGATAAAACACATAAATTTCTATGTATAATTTTCTTTACACATAATATTATTATTCACATACAAGACTTTCAACATCCTAAAATAATTAAAAATATACCTTTGTATACTTAAAACGATTGTGAATTTATCTCATAACCTAAACTTTGTATATTTATAACCAGCTGAAGAGTTTGACCTATTTGTATTTCGAAATTTCTTGGAAACTAAAAGTTATATCAAGATGGTCCTCTCTTATTTAAATCAGGTATTCCAAAATGTATAATCCTTATTTCATCAAATTTGTTTAGTAAATATACCCACGCATTTCTGTCAATTTTCCTGTTGACAGGAATTTCCAGTCAGTTAAAATTTTTAAATATTTTATAAAAAGAACTCTGTTATTATTTAACTTGCATATTTCGTTATAGTCGAATCAGCGCGTTATACGATATACAAATGGTAATGTTTAGGGTAAGGGACAAATGCTATCAAATATTTATCGAGGTCACTGGTACGGCGCGGGCGCCACCAACAACAGGTTGGCCCATACTTATGCTAATATGAGTCCAGACTCATGAATAAGGGGTTAACATTTATTTAACCATAATAAAGACTTTATTACAAATATTGTATACAGGTTAAAACCACAGTAGTAATGGTACAAAGGCCTGCTTGTGTCTTTGTCAGTTAAGCACCCTGTCTCGGCTGTAAAAAAAGGTGGAGTGTTTAAAAAAAACTATAACCAGTTTCAGGGATTTTTTTCCGATTTTTTTCTGGATGTTGGTTTTTATTATTAATAAGTATGTCTATAAATAAATCTACAACCAATGAGTAGATAAAGGTATGTATGTTTAAACATAATATCGATAATGTAACAATTCACTATTGAAGCCTGGTAGCCGCGAGTGTTGATCTAATTTTTTATCTATAATTGTTTAAAAGTTTTATAAATTATGGATTTCAATTGACCTATAATATAAGTGGAAATTACCTTAAGATGTTAGAACACTACTATCAGTGTTGGCCAACTGTAGGGTGCAACTCACATCCTGGAAGCCGTAGGTTCGATCCCCTACTGTGCGTCAATCAATACTCTATCTGTGCACATTTATCTCACAATACGTTCAATGAAAAGTGTCAGTTACAGAAAGGTTACTTAACTAAACAATACAGATACATGAATCGGTGGCCTAGACCCAAGGCTGTAGCGCCACTATTTTTTTTGTTACAACATTACGAATTTAATAAAATCTTCAGAGTATCAAATATTTGATGAAAATTAATAGTACTTCGTCATAGACATTGAAATACACGCTGGTTTAGCAATGTTAGTTTACGGATATTAATTCAATTTGAAACAGTCTGTTTAAGATCTGATTTATGGTAACATGTTTCATTTATAAATGCAGTGGAAATAATACTAATTACATGAATAAACTGTTACCAGTAAACAATGACAAAGTTAATCAAGGCCCGAAGCATATTCACCACAATAGCTATTCTAATTACATGATTAATTAATAAAATTTAGCAGAAGATATGAAATGGTATAAACTGGTGATTAATGGAATGTAACATTTCGTATGTACTTTTAGGGTCAAATTTAGTAGAGACTCAGTGTGCTAATAAGTGTATTTCGACTGTCACGTGGTAAACGTCAAAAAAGCTATCGGTTTTGACATACGGCATTCACAGCTTGATCTTGACACAATATTACCATTTGAAACCAAGATTTTTGCAATGAAGTTTTTAAGGTATAATAAACGAAGTAAACTATTTTTTACTACTGGTTTAATCAGATTAATTTCTCTTTCTCTTATATGCTATTGTATGTTATATATACCTTGTTTGATGTATCAACAACATACACCGTTTTGAATAAATAATACAGCAGCAAATCTTCGATTGAATATAATATTTTTGACTATAAATTTATATTTACTACTAATAAAAGCATTACCTTGTCACAATTTACACCAATAAAGTAAGCTGGGATGTGTAATAAAATTCGTATTCATCTTTTATAAATCGCGGCCACGACTTCATAAATCTGTCGAGGGCGGAACGCTGCTCTAGAAAAAATACAACCTTTTTCGTGTTATTTATACACCCCTATGTTTGAGGATCTTTTCATGTTAGACGCTCGAAGTAGTGCCAAAAGTGTAAAATTTGTTTTACTTTTCGAATGGAGTTCACTGTCTTTTTCACTATTCCTACTTAGTTGATGAGCTATACGATTATAATATACTTACTATTACTACTAACTTAGAATTATATGGTAGAAGATTCTTATATAGAAACGCTTTATCTTCATTATTTACATTGATAAAACGAAATGGAACATGCTTATTTATGTACTGCAACCACCAGCGTTACGAATACTTTGTTCTAACAATTAATAATTAAGAAAATTAATAAATTATTTGTTGCTAATAAAACCGTCAGAAAAAGACCGTGATTGTGGACTGTACAACTAACATCTATTAATTCCAAAATTGCGTTCAGTTGTTTCAAAGTTGAAACAATTATTACGTTTAATTCGACTAGTGCCAAGCATACTCATGATTAGAGTAATACAATGTATCTTATTTTATTTACGTATGTACGTATGCCCAATAAGGAAGGAAAGAAACTTGCAAAAAAACAGCATGTCGTTATACCCAACAATCGACAAAGTGTGTCTAAGAAATCTGATCACCTAATCATAAATACCCTATTGGGGATTATGATAATATTTTACTAATTTGAAACTGTAAGCACTGAGAGAAATCGTAGATAGTGTTACACGTGATATAACATTCAAAGGCCACAGCTAGCATGAGCATTCGTTATGCTCACTAGAACTTATCTTTATTAAAATTTGGTTTAAGTTTAAATAACGTGATGAACAGTTCATATTTGCTAGAAATTATTATGAGACAGTACGGGAAAATTAGCACCATTACCGAAAATATATTAGTTTATTCTACTCGTAGAATCCAGCGTCAGCATGTTCCCTACCTTCTCTTACAGCTTATTAGTTTTCTCGACGACCGGAGAGCCACCTATATGTGAAGAGAGGATTAATGTTTGTACAGGTTCTATTTTTCCTTCTTTAGTAATTGTAAAATAAATCCTTTTAAATTTGGCGACGCCTATAAATAAAACGCAACAAGCGGAAAATAATAAACCGCCAATATATACATATAGCTCTTTTCTCAAATTTTAATTTTGTAACCTTTGACGAGACTAGTGGACTTGGACCTCGTGGAGTCCAACTGCATAATTAAAGAAGTTGGCGTCTGGTAGATAGGACAGGTGACCCCAGAGCTGGTGCTTTCCTCGCACAACGAATAAGTATCGCTATACGAATACTGCCGAATATTTATTCTAGTTTTCTATTTATTCAGTGTATTTTTTTTATTACTATGAAGTTTATTAAGAATACTAAAACTTAAATGTCATCAGATACTATGTACATCGGTTTACTCTGTCCGAGTTTTATTCGCGTATGCGGTGCCTGCTAATGGTTATCTCATTTTCTATTTAGCTTAAAACGATATACAATAGATGAACATAGCCTTGAGCCGTTGACCGAATTTGTGAATGACGATGACGAAATTCAGTTTCGGAACGACTTACTGAAACGGTCCGGTTCCGGAAACGGTCTTCTATACGTAAACATTTGACTAAATTTGTTCCCAAAGGACGCCATATGGTTATGTAAACTAGTTATCAGAAAAGTTTCAGTAATTTGAGTGGAGCGCTGTAACTTCTGACATATTTATCTTTCGCAAACAGTCTATGACTGTTGAACTGACCGTGCTGAGCAAATATTATTCAGACCAGTTGTTTGTCTAGTACTTGACTTTAGACTTTATCTTTGGCCTGGCGCAATTAATGTGTGTATAGAACTGAAGACGATATTGATACAACCTTAAAGATTCAAATGAGTAATTTTTAGTCAGGCATATTCTGACTGCTAGGTGAATCTTAAATCCAATTAAAATAATTGAGAAGGAAAAATAAAAAAGAATAATAATAAACCAATTGCGCTACAACCTTTTTAGGTCTGGGCCACAGATTTCTGTATCTGTTTCATGATCATTTGTAAATTAAATAGGCAAGTAGGTTCTGTGCCTGACACACGCCGTCGACTTTTTGGGTCTAAGGTCTAAGGTTTCCTCACGATGTTCTTCTTCGCCGTTCAAACGAATGTTAAATGCGCACATAGAAAGAAAATTGGTGCACAGCTGGGGATCGAACCTACGAACTCAGGGATGAGAGTCGCACGCTAAAGCCACTAGGCCGACACTACTCTGAACAGAAAAAAAACTGAGGAATTTATCCATGTCCTCTCAACAAATTTGTTTCCTTATATCAACAACTACTGAACAGATTTTTATGAAACTTGAACAGTTCCCTAAAATCAACCAATGGCGCTACAACCTTTTAGGTCTGCGCAGATTTCTGTATTTGTTCCGTGATCATTTCTAATGGACAAGTAGGTTAACAACCTTATGTGCCTGACGCACACTTTGACTTTTTTGAGTCTAAGGCTGGTTTCCTTATGATATTTTCTTTCACTGATTTTAATATGGCTAGTGTGTAATGGGATCATAGACAGAAAGTCCATTGGTGCACAGCCGAAGATCGAATCGAAGGTGGTGGTAACCTAAGGGATCGCAGGCTGAAGCTAGGTCAACACTGCTTTATAGTTATAACTTGCTATCCCTCCTCTTGATGTGTCAACTATCACGTTTATCAAAAGCGCTTGGAAACCTAAATTAATCATCAAATAGGTTAAAATGATAACCTTTTTCTTAAGTCGGTTATTAAAAAGTTAAAAAGAAACGCGAAGAGTTGGATCTCCGTTACTCTAAATTGTACTGGTTGCTCGGAAGGCATTCCACGTTATCAGTACAAAATAAATTATTGATCTACAAACAAGTCCTGACACCTGTATGGACTTATGGTTGCCAGCTGTGGGCCTGTACCAGTAATAGTAATATCCAAGTAATCCAACGATTCCAAAACAAAGTGCTCAGGGGAATAGTCAATGCTCCCTGGTACATTCGCAATTACGACCTCCATCGGGACCTTAATGTAGAGGACGTCACCACATTAATAAAAAAAGCTGCTGGAGCACACGAACATAGGCTCCACCATCACGTGAATGTCGACTCTATTCAACTCCTTGATACCACCGACCTAGTGAGAAGATTGAAAAGGATAAAACCATTTGAACTAGTGAATTAGTGTTAGTGTACTTTAATATTAAGTGCTAAACAGTGAATGAAAAAATGAAAACACAAGAACAGAGTGTCTTCCCTTTAATAGAGACTATAAGTAGCGTTATTGGACACTTACTTATTACAATCCTTTTTAGTAAATTAGGTTAGACTTAAATTACTTATTAGTCTTAAATTAGGCTAGATTGTAATGTTCCATGATGTCGTAGTAAAGACACATGTATATAAAAAAAAACGGTTATTCATTTAAATGGTTATTTTGTTAACAGCGTATTAAATAGTCAAAGTCAAAAATAATTTATTCATATAGGTCACACAATGTACACACAATGAACACCAATAAAATTATATATATTACATACATCTAGTTTTACATTTACTGTTCTCAAATCAAGGGCGTAGAAAGGAAGGAAGAACTGGCAATAAACTCTCCGCCACTCTTTACTTTACTTACTACTAACGATATTGGACAAAAATATAACAAAGTAAACCTATTTTTGATTCCCAATATACTTTTCATGTATTTTCATTATATTAAACTTGTCTTTACAAAGCTTTTTTAATAAAATGCCCAAGTGAATTCAGCAAAGCATTAATTACTTCAACATTCCTTCGTTGAGAATTTGTTATTTTCGTCAGATCGCTAGTTTAATTAACGAATTCCGAACACTTTAATTTCGTTGCGCACTGTCTGAATTTCGTTTCTTTTACTTAAACCATCAACTATCTATACGCCTATTGTAGTCTTCATTTAAGAGACACGAAATTAATAACATATAATGATGGAAGCGATCCTTAGGACTAAGAGATGATGTCGAAAGACTCAATCAAGTTTTGGAATGGAATTACCCTGTGGGCCTGGATAGTTCAGCTAAGCAAAGTACGAAGTAATGATCCACGTCTACCCGGGGAAGTTTTTTACCCTAACCTTTAAACATATAACTAAAATATTCACCACACTTATAATAGCGACATCTATTGGTGAACTATGAATTTGACAATTTCGAAGAGATGTTTTTTATTTCATAACAGTGCATTGACAGAGAGTGTGGTTAATTGGAATGTGCATAGATTATGATGAAGTTTACTACAGATATGTGTTCTTATTTTAAGCTCTATCTTGGAGAAGAAACAGCAGGGCAAAATTTACAATAAATTAGACCAAAACTTTTCTGCACACAATGTTAATATATAGTAGTACATTTCTCCAAGTTCCTATTGTAAAATAAGTTTAATATTGTATTCGTAAAAGCTATTTAACTTCCAAGTCTACTGATCACATTGTGTAATATTTGAAAGACAACAGTGACATTTTAATTTTACCCAAAGAAAGTAATTTTGGTAGTGTCGCTTTCGAATCAAATAGGCTCCCAGTAAAATATGGCATTAAGGACAGTCAACAAAATCAGTACTGAAAATTTGTAAATAGTCTTGTATTATAACATAAAATTATATATATTTTACAGATTACTATTTGTTAGTTCGTTTCTAGTGTTACATGTAAATTAATGTTTTTTGGTAATTATTCATGGACTTTACCCTCAGTAGGTATTATTTTCCATACTAGTGTTAAATGAATCGCTTGTTAGCGATAAGGTCGTTCGTTGCTTAATAACTTATGTAACCTGATGTTTCCATGTATGTTAAAGGTATTAAAGTGTATATAAATGAATAACGAAACTTAACTTATTGTACGGTTCCTAGGTCTGGGGTGCTTTAAATAATAGAGGATTTTAGTTTTACTCTATATTAACCACTTGCGTACAACAATAGTATATAAGCGAAAGCGTTAATTGCTATGTAACGAATGAATGCAATGTAACAATCGAGAGTACCACGTCTGGCTATACTCTAGGGGCGTAACTCTGACGTTTAGAAAATCGTATATATATCGTGTATATAAGCGAAAGCGTTAATTGCTATATAACGAATGAATGCAATGTAACAGTCGAAGAGAGTACCACGTCTGGCTATACTCTCGGGGCGTAACTCTGACGATTTAGAAAATCGTATATATATCGTGTATATAAGCGAAAGCGTTAATTGCTATGTAACGAATGAATGCAATGTAAAAGTCGAAGTGGGTACAGACGTGGTACTCACGTCTGGCTATACTCTCGGGGCGTAACTCGGACGATTTAGAAAATCGTCACGCTTATAAAACAAAGAAAGCCTGAGTGAGTAAAACGTACAGCCTCGACTCGCACGCTCATTAATATACATTCAATATTAATTATCAAACTGCATTTTCATAATGTAAAAAAAAATATGAATCCGATACTCGGGAATGAACTCGAGACATACATTCGAACAAACTATCCACTAATAATGGAAGCAAAGTAAAATGAATATTTAAAACAATAAAAACCTAACAAAGCAAAAAATTAATATTTGTAATTGTGAATAGAATGTAATCTGTAGTTATTGTCAGAGGTCCGGACAAATAAAATTTTATACGAGTAGGCTATCACGGGCCTCTATTGAAATAATAAATTCTCTTTACGTCCACAAAAAGGTTAACGCAGCTTAAATAATAATAGTATGGGGCTTTTATTTTATATGTATCGAGCTTTGCTGGTCTAGTGGCTTTACGATGAGTTCGTAGGTTCGATCCGACCCGGGCTATATTCTTAATGTTCATTTAACATTCGCTCATGAGAAGACCTTGCCTACACCCAAAATGTAGACGTGTGTCAGGCGCAGAAGGCTGATACTTGTTGTAGAAAAATAATAATTATAATTAAACCTCATGTATTCCATGACACAATTATCTCTCTGTACAAAAAAAAATAATATTGTAAAATTACTTGAAATTTTGTACAGAAATATTTTTTCCAAGGTTCTTTTATAGAGTATAGGCCTCCGCTAATTGTCTCCGTCTCTCTCTATCTTGAGCATTTTTCTCCCAATCCTCTCCATCAACTAGTCTAAGCTCGTCAGCCCACTGTGCAAGAGGGCGATCACTCTATCGTCTCCCCCTGGTGGGAATTATTACATCAGTAAATAATTATCACGAAACAGAGAACGGTATGTGTGGTCAAGAATAAGGGTTGTAGTGCTACTATTTTCTTATTGCAATTACATAAACAATAATTTTACACGTGCAAGTATAATTTTTTATTTTTAACCGTTTACTGACTAGTCAAATGAATTAGTTTCTAAGTCACCTAAACCATTTAACTTGGATAAAGCGAGGCAATATTGTAGTCATGAAATAATGCAAATGTTTTAGAAAACGAAACTGTAGAATATACGTAACTTTCAAATATTCAAATGGAATTTTAAAAGCTAATGTTAAATAAATAAGTTTTTTTCCAAATTCAGTCAATATTTATAGATCGGAAAAGCTTTTTACAGTTGAAATATTTAGATACATCACCAACAGGCGCTGTCACCGCCAGCGGTTTTATTCAACAGCAAACACAAAGTAGAACGCGAGCTGAGCAATGAGGTAAAAAAAAAACTCAATCAACGTTTTAAAATAATAATCTGCTACAAAGTAGAGATGGCGTTGGTATCTTTATATAACCTTCACTTTAAATTATAACATTAAAAACTTCCTTACCATTACCACGATGTTTTACCAAATAACATTAACTTTTAAGAAAGACACTTTTTGAACGGATTGAAGCTGTGTATTATATCGACTAAAAGATGATCAACTTCGGGGCAATAAATACAGATACTACAACTTTCTCTGCAGCTGTGATACTTTTGACATTTAACACCTTTTGTCTTCAGTCACCGTGACCACGCACGTTGAAAAACACGCGAAACGTCGGAAAAAATTTAAAATTTAGAATTATGTAAATAATTATAAGTTTTTAATAATAATACATAGCTTCAATCCGTTCAAAAAGTGTTTTTCTTAATGTGTACCAGCTATGTCAACAAAAGACAGGAAAAACATATTGTGAAGAGAAGGTTTTCTTTTATTTTTTAAAAGAACTATTTACACTCCAAGCCAAGGTAGCTCAGAAATGTACAATAAGATATTTAATTGTAATGATTGTTGTATATGTTTAAGTTTTGTGTTTTTGTTAAGTGTGTTTCTTAATGTGTAAAAGCTATGTTAACAAAAGACAATACAACATTAACTTTTTTTAAATATTTAATTTATAAATTAATATATTAAAATCATAATATGTAACATTAGAAAACGCTGTTGTTTGTATAAATGTAACCATAGTGGTCTTGTAACGGAACGCGAAAAATAGTTTTTCTACTTACTTTTTATATTGGAACTGACTGAGTCCATTTATTAACCGCGGTAGCGTCGCAAATACGTTGTTTGCTCTCGATGCATATAGCGAACTTGCGTTACCGCTCGTACGTCTGTACGTCACGCCATTCGTTTTTTTATGTGCACGATATATAGTAATGTGTCCTATATTTAGTCGTCTAACTGGCGTTAAGTATAAAATAATAGTTATTTTTATCTATTACACCGCTAGCAATAAGTATTACCGTTCAGAGACATTTATATTATATACATTTTAAAGGTTCGGTAATAAAAATCATTCATAGTCATAACAGCTACCTTTTTAGTAGCAATACCAGGCCACCATAAAATCATAACATCACTCAACATATATTACAGATAATAAAGAAAGTTTTACGAGATTTAATTCAATTATGAAACCATTTTCAATTAATGTTGGTAACTATATAATGGTCCGTACATTATTTAACTTAAACAATGTCTGATCAGATACAGTAGCGCGCTGATAAGTGTGACTAACTTCTGTTTAGTTCACTCGAGTTTAATTGAGTTTTAAATTTATTGAGCGGAGTTCTAAATAATATTGCCCACTCAAGAATGGGGCCGACCTATCTGAAATTCACAACCAAACAATTTTAATTCCAATAAAGATTTTTTATTCTTATAACTGGTGAGCAGTGTAAGAGAGCCATCAAGTCGTGGGTTTGAGTTCTGGTTCTACTCTTTGGCCTTTTGTGCGCAAATAAAGTAAGGTTAAGTCCGTAAAGAACGGCGTATAGAGACTACGCCTTAGACTCAAAGGTCTATTGGGACATGCATAAATCAGATCATCTGCTTTTCTAAACAGAAATCGATAAAATGGATGCAGAAAATTTCAAGGGAATTGTAGTGTTTACTTAATTTAATCTTTAACCTTCCGACTCCCAGAACCAACATTGGGTTCCGTGAGCCTCTTCACAGGATGTCTTCTACTTTTGATTCTACTACTAATATCGATCTTTTTTCGCACTCCTCTACTGCTTCATTTAAGAATAGGTTAAAACAACTATTCGAGTAGTAAACCTTGTATCTTTCTTCTTATTTTGGCTACTAGTATGTGTTTTGTTGTCGTTCTACCGATCTATAAACTTTGTATTGTCTACTTAAATATTTTGTTCTCTGTCATGTCACGTTTTGTTTCGCTTTATATCCTTTTTTTTATCAGTGAAACTTTTTGTGGATATATCCAATGCTTTTCTTCTGTTTATATTTCTTTTCTGACTTCTACTTTTGGAGATGTATCTGTTTGTTTCCCAAATGAATAAATAAATAATAAACGATATGAAATTTTTAATAATATCATTGCACTTCTGCGTACAGGATATGTTTCTAAGTGGTGGCTGACACTTGCAGAGATTGCGTTAACAGGACCGTCCATAACGTGACTGTACTTGGCTTTGAAACCCGCCTCGTGTCAAGTACATACACCATAATAGAGTGAAGTTTGCTACGTTTCGATTCTCAGGAATTCACTATTGTGTTGGATGGAGAAGAGATATTCGATACTTTTCCATTTTTAAACGGCGAATGAATTCTTAATATACATTTTCTACGGAAATCGGAAATGGATCCTGTAACTAGTGTTATTTCCGCTTGATGCTTAGGTAATGTTTTTTTCAGTTTAATGTAGTTTCTTATTATACACATTTATATTCTAGATAGAACGTGTGGCTGAATGATGTCTACATTCGTTTAAAATATTAACCATGAGTAATATTAACATAAAATGTGTATTTCGTGGTGAAACTACTTTGCAAAAATCAATAAAAATTTCATTAGAAAAATGTATAAATATTTTAGAATATTGTCGAGGTAAACCGGTTCTTCCGCTTAATGTTTTTTTTTAAATTACGCCTTTTTCCAGAGACCATGGATCTCTATTTGCAACTGTCCATTTCATTACATTCACCATGCATTATCTCTGGTAGGTACACCCATTTGGCCTAATATTAATATAATACATAAGATTGTAAATATTATATTACGTTATCTCGTATTAAATATTAGATTTAGTTGAATAGAAAAACGTTACACGAGGAACCAATTCTTTTTCCTTCCAAATGTTTACATTACTTTTAGTGAATTATTTAAAATACATACATTATCCTTACAGACCAATCCATTACGATCTTAAAAATTAAAATGTAGTTAAAGTAAAAATAATTAATTTATATAATAATAATATTACTTACCAAGCTGTTCAGTATCGCTATGTAATTGTCAGCGATGTTTTTGCTGTACTTAATATAATTCCTTTATTTTTTTTAGTTTAGTTTGCTTTTTGTTCTTGTCTAGTTTTGTCTTAATAACTATATGCAATGCACTTCTTGCATACCTTATCCTATATATACATTTTTTTCTCTCAGAGTGGTTGCCTGGAAGAGAGCGCTCGAAAGCGACAAGACCGCCAGTTGCCTTCCGTTTCATTTAATTATGTTCAATTATTTGTAATGCAACGAAGAATTAATAAATAAATATATAAATGATTCACTGTACTTGATCCTACCCTTTGACGTGTTCTACTAACCCATATAACAATTGATAACATAATTTTCGTAGACTTCTCAAGTAATATCTTGAATACATTCCAGATAGGACTGCTCACTTTGCAAAACAAAGCGATTTGATAAAATCACAACCTGCTCCACCCGCCCTACGACGCCCATAAAAGCGCTGTTATCAGCCTATTTGCGCTTCGCACATTTTCCCGCCCAATTTATGCAGATTGACAAGTAAATACACGTAATCTTAAACGAAAAGCTCCGAATACATTTATTCATAACATTGAATACGTAATAACTACTTAATATGTTAATTTTCCTGTCGCTATTTGTGATTTTAAAGTGTTACAAAATTTAATATGTATGTATTTTTTATATAGAGCTTAATATAATCTAGACGTTAGAGCAGTGTTCACCAGAATTTTTTAAATGGCTAAGCCTGCCTATGTAATACATATAATTTATAGTATTCAACAATTTAATTGTTGACTTAAGAAACTTAAACTCAAAACCAATCATGTTTTAGGATGAAATTACTAGGATTTTTTTAATGAAACACAGTAATTAAATTTTTAAAACATAATGAAAAAATGAAATTGTAATTCCAAATAATTTTAATAAATTTTCGAACCGTCAAAAAACGTTGGGAAACACTGCTATAGATATATATATATTCTAAATAATTTATGTGATTTTATTATGTGATTGATCTATGTATATTTAGGATATTGGGTATATACATATACATAGATTTTAGATATAGTAGTAGACAATTTTAGATATAGTATAATCTGTAAGTATGAGGGCTTGTTTACGTATTCTTCCGGAGAATTTTGATATATGTAATATTCGGCATGTTGTGTGAATTCTATTGATACTGAAAATTTACACGCACACAATAGGCCGTAGCATAGTGTCTAAGGTGTAGGATAATATGGATATGACAAGAGTATCGAGGACCAAGACGCACGCATCCGAGGCACCGGACATGCTTATATACTTAGTCTGGCCATAAATCAAGCCATCTGGCTGGTTACAATTGAAAATTAACAAAATATTACAATTAAATGTAGAAACTGTCATTTTAACACATTCAAAATCTGGCCGTAGTGTTCGTATGAAATGGTGGTCAGTAAGGGAAAGAATTTGAAGAAATTCTGTCCAAAAGCAAAAGATTTTATCTCGGGAGATGAAGATAACACATACAACCATGTCGCGTATTTTAAAAAATGACTTAGGACTGTTGCCTATAAGAGACGTATAAGTCATTTCTTTACTGATATTTAAAAAAAAATAGGGTGGTAAAACCGAAACAACTACTGAAGCGATACGCAAAGACTGATCACAGAAAAATGTTGTTTACCGATGAGATTTTTTCAATTAAGCAACATTTTAACAAACAATATGACCGTAATGCTCAAAACTCTAAAGAAGCTTCGTTCGAAGACGTTTCGGACTTTGTCAGAAAAGACTGGCTGTCGTCTAGTCCCGACCTTAATCCATTTATTTATGATTTATGGTCAGTTTTAGAGAGTACAGCTTGCTCTAAACGCCATGATAGTTAAGAGTCCCTAAAACATTCCGTACGATTAGCGGTTAAGAATTTTCCCATGGAAAGAGTGCGTGATTCTATTGATATCTGGCCTCAACATTCAAAGGACTGTATTGCAGCCAATGAAGATTAATAAATTTTATTTGCAATAAAATAAATGTTTCTACTTTGTTTCAGTATTTATGGCTAGACTAGCTATATGCACATATAGCGTTTTATGGCAGTTTTTGCCACCCACGACCACTGTTTGGTACCAGCTGCCTACTGAAGTATTTCCCAACCAATTTTTTTTCTATGTCTTGGGGTTCATCAAAAAAATTCTTAGCCGGCAACACATTTGTGAACCTTCTGGCAATGTAAGTGTCCATGGGTGGCTGTATCACCAGGTAGGCCTCCTGCGATATAAGAAATGATTAATACTCAATTGAAGTTTTTTTATAGTGTATTTCCTGACAGTTATGAAAGTTATCTCTCATTCCAATTTACAAATTTAAATATCATTTTTATTTTTTTAAGTTCTTATATTTTAAGTTAATCTGTAGTTACACTAAACACTAAACGGATCTTCACAATCGCGGTGTTAAGGTTAAAAAGATCGTTATATTTAAATATTTTCCAGAGATGATGGTCGTAGCTCGAAATGTTTTGTTGGGATAAAGTATCTTTACAATTTAATATTTTATATATAATGAGAAGAAAATATTGACAGAGGATCGCATGAGGAACAGAGGGCCGGACCTCTAAGGGATTATGAATGGATATTGAATGATCTTGTTCTAAATCATAATATCGTCTCTCTTCGGCATATTTACATAGAAAGGGATTTAATCAGGCAATATTTAATAATATTGATGGCGGAAGTAAGGAATATGTTTTAATTTAATTTTAATTAAGTTTTTCATACATCGTAGAGACACTATTAGAGTGTCCTCGGGTAGGGTATCTCTCTCTGTCTACAATATTATAAAAATTATTGGAGCGGAATTTCATGGTTTCATTCAGCGAGCAAATAATGCTACAGGAGTCGGCAGAAAGAAAGGGACCGCAGGGTAAGTACCACTGTGAGAAATGATATGTAGATATGTAAGAGAAAGAGAAGGTTCGCCAGTCTCCAGTCACCTATGTAGTCCATACTTTGCCGACTCCATATAGCTTTCACCTGGTTCTCTCAGCAGCAGAGTGTCTGGAATGATACTAGTCCAGTACTGATGCATTTAGTTTAAAAAGGGGGTATCATTAGGGAAAACAGTACAGTATTGGTGTGCTCGAATATGTTTTCATTTTAATCATATAATTTCATAAGAGCTGTTGCAGAATGTAAGCTTCTCAAATATATACAATAAAGAGTGTAACCTTAAAGCCTATCGAACAGTTATCTGTAATCTACGTAGTAATAATAATAATTAAACATTTTTAAATAGAGATATAAACAAATTTAAAAATTTGATCCCGTTGCAGAGTACATTTAATGCTCGCAGAACTCTTTGCTGTACGATACTTATTCGTTAAGCAAAGAAAGACCGGTACTGTCTAGTAGGCGCAGCAGTAAATCTTTAATTAATATTACAATAATAAAAAAACCCGCGTATTACAACTAACATTAACAAGAATAAGTAAACTACAAATATATACTGATATGTACAATACAAATAATGTAAGAATTGGCCATTTCATATGATTAATAATGTAAAATTTTAAACTCTTTTAAGGACAAATTTGTGCGCCATTGTGTGTGGCAGAATATGCGAACTTACTATTGTACCACTTTACACATTTATGTACCATATTCTTGCAATAAATTATAATTATTATTATAAAATAAATAATAATTGCCAAATACAGTTCAGACGTAAACTGAATGAAATAACATGGTTCGACATTTACAAGTCAACTGGTTTTAAACCAATTCGTCGAATCTCGTCAAATTTTACATAAGAAGATAATGCTTATATGAGGAGCTTAAATATAACATTCATGAACATCATCAGGCATTTTTAGGTCTGTCTTTGCAGCCTTCTCCATTCTCTTCCAAATCGACAAGTATTTACATATAAAGATCTTGCTTGAGAAATCGTTATGACCTGTCAGATGATATATTATTGCCTAAATAAGAATAGTTGAAACGATGATAACTTAACACGAGGGAATTGACCAAATTCATTCACATAATTGTATAAGTATTGTAAAATTTACGGTATTTTGTGTAAAAAATAATGTTATTAAAAAAGTAAATTATAGTAAATAGTAGATATCGGCATTGAATCGATTAGTTTTAACCACATTGATCGTGTATATTATCCGTTGGGTTTTAACTGAAATTTTGAACGACCTATGTATGGTGATATAACTGACAATAGATTAAGTTCTATTGTCTCTACAGACTGTCAAATTATAAATTAGGTCTCTGTAATGTATAGCTTTTGGTGAGCACAAAGCGCTATCCGCTAAACGTGCTTAATTACTAACGCCGAGCTCCAAGTGCTCAAGTAATAAAGCGCTGCCAGCGCTGCAGGTGACGTCACGACACTACCACTAACCGCTTTATGAGAGAATTAAATACAGTGACGTACGTAATCAACAATGTTTTTGTAGACTTTTTCTTCATCCTTTAAAGGGTAAAAAGGTTTTATGATATACAACATCCATTTTATTAATATAATAACTCAGATCCAAGCATTTGTTTTAAACTATATTCATTTTACATCCCCTTTGAAGATATTTGCAGCACGCATTCTGTCAATGTTAAGTCAAACAGTGATGCCGTGACCTAGGGAAATAGTGATTTATATATATATATAGATTTGCACCGGAAAACGCACCTCTAAAATAACATGACTTATCTTTTTCTGCGTCCAATAGGATTGTTTGTTCTTATAAAAAAATGTGTGCGTGTACCAAGTGTATACACAATTAAGAAGTGAAACTTCTTTATGACCATATTTTTCGAAAAATAATCTACTATATAACTTTACGGAAATCGGTTAGATAAAGTTTCATAAAAGGCCTTTATTAACATATACATGAATACAAATAATATAATTATTTCATTTTATCTTATTACTACTAAGATTATTACAGAATTTCACTAATTGTAATAGAATTATAACTAGCATTAATATCGTTATTATATATTATTGAATCAACCGGGGTAAGGACAAGAACAAGATGGCGCGTAACTGAATGTGATGGTAATTATTTTTTCTAATGCCGATAAAAAAGTTTCACTTTAAAAACTTTATTGCAGTCAACTATTTAAAATTTGTTTAAATAATACATAAAACTATCAACAAAACCAATATGTTTTTATAAACGACTAAAACCTTGTGTTTGATCAAAACACATTCTTATACACATACTAAAAAGGTTACATTTATGGCATTATGTCGTTAGAATTAGTTTGCAAGCTTCACCATGCAAATAAATATTAAATTAAACCATTAATGTAAATGCACTGTTAAGTAATCTCTATATTTACATACTCTATACAAAGAGTTTATGAAAACCAACAAGCCATCACTATCATACCAGTTATATTATTTAATTATTTGAAAAAATATCGAGTATAGAACAGCCCGTGCCACATCTGTGGCTCATCCATCTCATTCAAATTTCCCCTCAAGTTTTTATTGGTCGTGTCTTGTTTTACTACTCTCCCGCCTGAACCCTCTACATTAGCTATTTGACTACTTCACTTAGTCTATTAACCCATATTACTTTCACAATATTTATCAGTATTTTTGCTCACTATAAATTGCGCTTTAACTGTT